>NC_052308.1:74545907-74836830 GCF_016432855.1 Salvelinus namaycush | reverse complement strand
GGAGTAATCAGGGTTTAGTATTTGGTTACCTTCTTTCTGTTGAACCATAAGATGTAAGGATTGGAGAGAGAAGGAGGAGTGTCCTAAAGTGGGATGTATATAACTGATGGTGAGAAATGTTTTGCTGTCTGATTACAGCTGTACAGAACCTTTGGGAAGAATTAAACTTGGTTATGCTTCTCTAGTGTCCGTGAGTCAATATCAACCTAACAGTTACTGTATGTACAGTACAAGAGGTGGGATTTTAAATGCTACTTTGAAGATACTGTTATAACAAGGAGAAAACAATGACAATGAAGTTTCATCTGAACAGTTTATTAAACACAATCCACACTTAACAGTTTCCAGTATTTCTATAAAAGCGATGAGAGACGTTGCATCAGGACACTGAGACAAAATACTACCATAACTTTGTCATGAAACCAATAATATATGTATATGAACATACCAAGTAAACATATATTATGTATCATCTAACAGTACTGTATACTGTAATAGAATAGAAACAGTACTGTATACTGTAATAGAATAGAAACAGTACTGTATACTGTAATAGAATAGTACTGTATACTGTAATAGAATAGTACAACACTGTCATAGAACAGTACTGTAGAATGTAATAGAATAGTAGAGGACTGTAGAATGTAATAGAATAGTACTGTATACTGTAATAGAATAGAAACAGTGCTGTGTACTGTAGAATAGTACAGTGCTATATAATGTAATAGAATAGAAACAGTGCTGTGTACTGTAGAATAGTACAGTGCTATATAATGTAATAGAATAGAAACAGTGCTGTGTACTGTAGAATAGTACAGTGCTATATAATGTAATAGAATAGAAACAGTGCTGTGTACTGTAGAATAGTACAGTGCTATATACTGTAATAGAATAGAAACAGTGCTGTGTACTGTAGAGTAGTACAGTGCTATATAATGTAATAGAATAGAAACAGTGCTGTGTACTGTAGAATAGTACAGTGCTATATAATGTAATAGAATAGAAACAGTGCTGTGTACTGTAGAATAGTACAGTGCTATATAATGTAATAGAATAGAAACAGTGCTGTGTACTGTAGAATAGTACAGTGCTATATAATGTAATAGAATAGAAACAGTGCTGTGTACTGTAGAATAGTACAGTGCTATATAATGTAATAGAATAGTACAGTGCTGTGTACTGTAGAATAGTACAGTGCTATATAATGTAATAGAATAGAAACAGTGCTGTGTACTGTAGAATAGTACAGTGCTATATAATGTAATAGAATAGTACAGTGCTGTGTACTGTAGAATAGTACAGTGCTATATAATGTAATAGAATAGAAACAGTGCTGTGTACTGTAGAATAGTACAGTGCTATATAATGTAATAGAATAGAAACAGTGCTGTGTACTGTAGAATAGTACAGTGCTATATAATGTAATAGAATAGAAACAGTGCTGTGTACTGTAGAATAGTACAGTGCTATATAATGTAATAGAATAGAAACAGTGCTGTGTACTGTAGAATAGTACAGTGCTATATAATGTAATAGAATAGAAACAGTGCTGTGTACTGTAGAATAGTACAGTGCTATATAATGTAATAGAATAGAAACAGTGCTGTGTACTGTAGAATAGTACAGTGCTATATAATGTAATAGAATAGAAACAGTGCTGTGTACTGTAGAATAGTACAGTGCTATATAATGTAATAGAATAGAAACAGTGCTGTGTACTGTAGAATAGTACAGTGCTATATAATGTAATAGAATAGAAACAGTGCTGTGTACTGTAGAATAGTACAGTGCTATATAATGTAATAGAATAGAAACAGTGCTGTGTACTGTAGAATAGTACAGTGCTGTGTACTGTAGAATAGTACAGTGCTATATAATGTAATAGAATAGAAACAGTGCTGTGTACTGTAGAATAGAAACAGTGCTGTGTACTGTAGAATAGTACAGTGCTATATAATGTAATAGAATAGAAACAGTGCTGTGTACTGTAGAATAGTACAGTGCTATATAATGTAATAGAATAGAAACAGTGCTGTGTACTGTAGAATAGTACAGTGCTATATAATGTAATAGAATAGAAACAGTGCTGTGTACTGTAGAATAGTACAGTGCTATATAATGTAATAGAATAGAAACAGTGCTGTGTACTGTAGAATAGTACAGTGCTATATACTGTAATAGAATAGAAACAGTGCTGTGTACTGTAGAGTAGTACAGTGCTATATAATGTAATAGAATAGAAACAGTGCTGTGTACTGTAGAATAGTACAGTGCTATATAATGTAATAGAATAGAAACAGTGCTGTGTACTGTAGAATAGTACAGTGCTATATAATGTAATAGAATAGAAACAGTGCTGTGTACTGTAGAATAGTACAGTGCTATATAATGTAATAGAATAGAAACAGTGCTGTGTACTGTAGAATAGTACAGTGCTATATAATGTAATAGAATAGTACAGTGCTGTGTACTGTAGAATAGTACAGTGCTATATAATGTAATAGAATAGAAACAGTGCTGTGTACTGTAGAATAGTACAGTGCTATATAATGTAATAGAATAGTACAGTGCTGTGTACTGTAGAATAGTACAGTGCTATATAATGTAATAGAATAGAAACAGTGCTGTGTACTGTAGAATAGTACAGTGCTATATAATGTAATAGAATAGAAACAGTGCTGTGTACTGTAGAATAGTACAGTGCTATATAATGTAATAGAATAGAAACAGTGCTGTGTACTGTAGAATAGTACAGTGGTATATAATGTAATAGAATAGAAACAGTGCTGTGTACTGTAGAATAGTACAGTGCTATATAATGTAATAGAATAGAAACAGTGCTGTGTACTGTAGAATAGTACAGTGCTATATAATGTAATAGAATAGAAACAGTGCTGTGTACTGTAGAATAGTACAGTGCTATATAATGTAATAGAATAGAAACAGTGCTGTGTACTGTAGAATAGTACAGTGCTATATAATGTAATAGAATAGAAACAGTGCTGTGTACTGTAGAATAGTACAGTGCTGTGTACTGTAGAATAGTACAGTGCTATATAATGTAATAGAATAGAAACAGTGCTGTGTACTGTAGAATAGAAACAGTGCTGTGTACTGTAGAATAGTACAGTGCTATATAATGTAATAGAATAGAAACAGTGCTGTGTACTGTAGAATAGTACAGTGCTATATAATGTAATAGAATAGAAACAGTGCTGTGTACTGTAGAATAGTACAGTGCTATATACTGTAATAGAATAGAAACAGTGCTGTGTACTGTAGAATAGTACAGTGCTATATAATGTAATAGAATAGAAACAGTGCTGTGTACTGTAGAATAGTACAGTGCTATATAATGTAATAGAATAGAAACAGTGCTGTGTACTGTAGAATAGTACAGTGCTATATAATGTAATAGAATAGAAACAGTGCTGTGTACTGTAGAATAGTACAGTGCTGTATACTGTAATAGAATAGAAACAGTGCTGTGTACTGTAGAATAGTACAGTGCTATATAATGTAATAGAATAGAAACAGTGCTGTGTACTGTAGAATAGTACAGTGCTATATAATGTAATAGAATAGAAACAGTGCTGTGTACTGTAGAATAGTACAGTGCTATATAATGTAATAGAATAGAAACAGTGCTGTGTACTGTAGAATAGAAACAGTGCTGTGTACTGTAGAATAGTACAGTGCTAAATAATGTAATAGAATAGAAACAGTGCTGTGTACTGTAGAATAGTACAGTGCTATATAATGTAATAGAATAGAAACAGTGCTGTGTACTGTAGAATAGTACAGTGCTATATACTGTAATAGAATAGAAACAGTGCTGTGTACTGTAGAATAGTACAGTGCTATATAATGTAATAGAATAGAAACAGTGCTGTGTACTGTAGAATAGTACAGTGCTATATAATGTAATAGAATAGAAACAGTGCTGTGTACTGTAGAATAGTACAGTGCTATATAATGTAATAGAATAGAAACAGTGCTGTGTACTGTAGAATAGTACAGTGCTATATACTGTAATAGAATAGAAACAGTGCTGTGTACTGTAGAGTAGTACAGTGCTATATAATGTAATAGAATAGAAACAGTGCTGTGTACTGTAGAATAGTACAGTGCTATATAATGTAATAGAATAGAAACAGTGCTGTGTACTGTAGAATAGTACAGTGCTATATAATGTAATAGAATAGAAACAGTGCTGTGTACTGTAGAATAGTACAGTGCTATATAATGTAATAGAATAGAAACAGTGCTGTGTACTGTAGAATAGTACAGTGCTATATAATGTAATAGAATAGTACAGTGCTGTGTACTGTAGAATAGTACAGTGCTATATAATGTAATAGAATAGAAACAGTGCTGTGTACTGTAGAATAGTACAGTGCTATATAATGTAATAGAATAGTACAGTGCTGTGTACTGTAGAATAGTACAGTGCTATATAATGTAATAGAATAGAAACAGTGCTGTGTACTGTAGAATAGTACAGTGCTATATAATGTAATAGAATAGAAACAGTGCTGTGTACTGTAGAATAGTACAGTGCTATATAATGTAATAGAATAGAAACAGTGCTGTGTACTGTAGAATAGTACAGTGCTATATAATGTAATAGAATAGAAACAGTGCTGTGTACTGTAGAATAGTACAGTGCTATATAATGTAATAGAATAGAAACAGTGCTGTGTACTGTAGAATAGTACAGTGCTATATAATGTAATAGAATAGAAACAGTGCTGTGTACTGTAGAATAGTACAGTGCTGTGTACTGTAGAATAGTACAGTGCTATATAATGTAATAGAATAGAAACAGTGCTGTGTACTGTAGAATAGAAACAGTGCTGTGTACTGTAGAATAGTACAGTGCTATATAATGTAATAGAATAGAAACAGTGCTGTGTACTGTAGAATAGTACAGTGCTATATAATGTAATAGAATAGAAACAGTGCTGTGTACTGTAGAATAGTACAGTGCTATATACTGTAATAGAATAGAAACAGTGCTGTGTACTGTAGAATAGTACAGTGCTATATAATGTAATAGAATAGAAACAGTGCTGTGTACTGTAGAATAGTACAGTGCTATATAATGTAATAGAATAGAAACAGTGCTGTGTACTGTAGAATAGTACAGTGCTATATAATGTAATAGAATAGAAACAGTGCTGTGTACTGTAGAATAGTACAGTGCTGTATACTGTAATAGAATAGAAACAGTGCTGTGTACTGTAGAATAGTACAGTGCTATATAATGTAATAGAATAGAAACAGTGCTGTGTACTGTAGAATAGTACAGTGCTATATAATGTAATAGAATAGAAACAGTGCTGTGTACTGTAGAATAGTACAGTGCTATATAATGTAATAGAATAGAAACAGTGCTGTGTACTGTAGAATAGAAACAGTGCTGTGTACTGTAGAATAGTACAGTGCTAAATAATGTAATAGAATAGAAACAGTGCTGTGTACTGTAGAATAGTACAGTGCTATATAATGTAATAGAATAGAAACAGTGCTGTGTACTGTAGAATAGTACAGTGCTATATACTGTAATAGAATAGAAACAGTGCTGTGTACTGTAGAATAGTACAGTGCTATATAATGTAATAGAATAGAAACAGTGCTGTGTACTGTAGAATAGTACAGTGCTATATAATGTAATAGAATAGAAACAGTGCTGTGTACTGTAGAATAGTACAGTGCTATATAATGTAATAGAATAGAAACAGTGCTGTGTACTGTAGAATAGTACAGTGCTATATACTGTAATAGAATAGAAACAGTGCTGTGTACTGTAGAGTAGTACAGTGCTATATAATGTAATAGAATAGAAACAGTGCTGTGTACTGTAGAATAGTACAGTGCTATATAATGTAATAGAATAGAAACAGTGCTGTGTACTGTAGAATAGTACAGTGCTATATAATGTAATAGAATAGAAACAGTGCTGTGTACTGTAGAATAGTACAGTGCTATATCATGTAATAGAATAGAAACAGTGCTGTGTACTGTAGAATAGTACAGTGCTATATAATGTAATAGAATAGTACAGTGCTGTGTACTGTAGAATAGTACAGTGCTATATAATGTAATAGAATAGAAACAGTGCTGTGTACTGTAGAATAGTACAGTGCTATATAATGTAATAGAATAGTACAGTGCTGTGTACTGTAGAATAGTACAGTGCTATATAATGTAATAGAATAGAAACAGTGCTGTGTACTGTAGAATAGTACAGTGCTATATAATGTAATAGAATAGAAACAGTGCTGTGTACTGTAGAATAGTACAGTGCTATATAATGTAATAGAATAGAAACAGTGCTGTGTACTGTAGAATAGTACAGTGCTATATAATGTAATAGAATAGAAACAGTGCTGTGTACTGTAGAATAGTACAGTGCTATATAATGTAATAGAATAGAAACAGTGCTGTGTACTGTAGAATAGTACAGTGCTATATAATGTAATAGAATAGAAACAGTGCTGTGTACTGTAGAATAGTACAGTGCTATATAATGTAATAGAATAGAAACAGTGCTGTGTACTGTAGAATAGTACAGTGCTATATAATGTAATAGAATAGAAACAGTGCTGTGTACTGTAGAATAGTACAGTGCTATATAATGTAATAGAATAGAAACAGTTCTGTGTACTGTAGAATAGTACAGTGCTATATAATGTAATAGAATAGAAACAGTGCTGTGTACTGTAGAATAGTACAGTGCTGTGTACTGTAGAATAGTACAGTGCTATATAATGTAATAGAATAGAAACAGTGCTGTGTACTGTAGAATAGAAACAGTGCTGTGTACTGTAGAATAGTACAGTGCTATATAATGTAATAGAATAGAAACAGTGCTGTGTACTGTAGAATAGTACAGTGCTATATAATGTAATAGAATAGAAACAGTGCTGTGTACTGTAGAATAGTACAGTGCTATATACTGTAATAGAATAGAAACAGTGCTGTGTACTGTAGAATAGTACAGTGCTATATAATGTAATAGAATAGAAACAGTGCTGTGTACTGTAGAATAGTACAGTGCTATATAATGTAATAGAATAGAAACAGTGCTGTGTACTGTAGAATAGTACAGTGCTATATAATGTAATAGAATAGAAACAGTGCTGTGTACTGTAGAATAGTACAGTGCTGTATACTGTAATAGAATAGAAACAGTGCTGTGTACTGTAGAATAGTACAGTGCTATATAATGTAATAGAATAGAAACAGTGCTGTGTACTGTAGAATAGTACAGTGCTATATAATGTAATAGAATAGAAACAGTGCTGTGTACTGTAGAATAGTACAGTGCTATATAATGTAATAGAATAGAAACAGTGCTGTGTACTGTAGAATAGAAACAGTGCTGTGTACTGTAGAATAGTACAGTGCTAAATAATGTAATAGAATAGAAACAGTGCTGTGTACTGTAGAATAGTACAGTGCTATATAATGTAATAGAATAGAAACAGTGCTGTGTACTGTAGAATAGTACAGTGCTATATACTGTAATAGAATAGAAACAGTGCTGTGTACTGTAGAATAGTACAGTGCTATATAATGTAATAGAATAGAAACAGTGCTGTGTACTGTAGAATAGTACAGTGCTGTATAATGTAATAGAATAGAAACAGTGCTGTGTACTGTAGAATAGTACAGTGCTGTATAATGTAATAGAATAGAAACAGTGCTGTGTACTGTAGAATAGTACAGTGCTATATAATGTAATAGAATAGAAACAGTGCTGTGTACTGTAGAATAGTACAGTGCTATATAATGTAATAGAATAGAAACAGTGCTGTGTACTGTAGAATAGTACAGTGCTATATAATGTAATAGAATAGAAACAGTGCTGTGTACTGTAGAATAGTACAGTGCTATATAATGTAATAGAATAGAAACATTGCTGTGTACTGTAGAATAGTACAGTGCTATATAATGTAATAGAATAGAAACAGTGCTGTGTACTGTAGAATAGTACAGTGCTATATAATGTAATAGAATAGAAACAGTGCTGGGTACTGTAGAATAGTACAGTGCTATATAATGTAATAGAATAGAAACAGTGCTGTGTACTGTAGAATAGTACAGTGCTATATAATGTAATAGAATAGAAACAGTGCTGTGTACTGTAGAATAGTACAGTGCTGTATACTGTAATAGAATAGAAACAGTGCTGTGTACTGTAGAATAGTACAGTGCTATATAATGTAATAGAATAGAAACAGTGCCGTGTACTGTAGAATAGTACAGTGCTATATAATGTAATAGAATAGAAACAGTGCCGTGTACTGTAGAATAGTACAGTGCTATATACTGTAATAGAATAGAAACTGTGCTGTGTACTGTAGAATAGTACAGTGCTATATAATGTAATAGAATAGAAACAGTGCTGTGTACTGTAGAATAGTACAGTGCTATATAATGTAATAGAATAGAAACAGTGCTGTGTACTGTAGAATAGTACAGTGCTATATAATGTAATAGAATAGAAACAGTGCTGTGTACTGTAAAATAGTACAGTGCTATATAATGTAATATAATAGAAACAGTGCTGTGTACTGTAGAATAGTACAGTGCTGTATAATGTAATATAATAGAAACAGTGCTGTGTACTGTAGAATAGTACAGTGCTGTATACTGTAATAGAATAGAAACAGTGCTGTGTACTGTAGAATAGTACAGTGCTATATAATGTAATAGAATAGAAACAGTGCTGTGTACTGTAGAATAGTACAGTGCTATATAATGTAATAGAATAGAAACAGTGCTGTGTACTGTAGAATAGTACAGTGCTATATAATGTAATAGAATAGAAACAGTGCTGTGTACTGTAGAATAGTACAGTGCTATATAATGTAATAGAATAGAAACAGTGCTGTGTACTGTAGAATAGTACAGTGCTATATAATGTAATAGAATAGAAACAGTGCTGTGTACTGTAGAATAGTACAGTGCTATATAATGTAATAGAATAGAAACAGTGCTGTGTACTGTAGAATAGTACAGTGCTATATACTGTAATAGAATAGAAACAGTGCTGTGTACTGTAGAATAGTACAGTGCTGTATACTGTAATAGAATAGAAACAGTGCTGTGTACTGTAGAATAGTACAGTGCTATATAATGTAATAGAATAGAAACAGTGCTGTATACTGTAGAATAGTACAGTGCTATATAATGTAATAGAATAGAAACAGTGCTGTTTACTGTAGAATAGTACAGTGCTATATAATGTAATAGAATAGAAACAGTGCTGTGTACTGTAGAATAGTACAGTGCTATATAATGTAATAGAATAGAAACAGTGCTGTGTACTGTAGAATAGTACAGTGCTATATACTGTAATAGAATAGAAACAGTGCTGTGTACTGTAGAATAGTACAGTGCTATATAATGTAATAGAATAGAAACAGTGCTGTGTACTGTAGAATAGTACAGTGCTATATAATGTAATAGAATAGAAACAGTGCTGTGTACTGTAGAATAGTACAGTGCTATATAATGTAATAGAATAGAAACAGTGCTGTGTACTGTAGAATAGTACAGTGCTATATACTGTAATAGAATAGAAACAGTGCTGTGTACTGTAGAGTAGTACAGTGCTATATAATGTAATAGAATAGAAACAGTGCTGTGTACTGTAGAATAGTACAGTGCTATATAATGTAATAGAATAGAAACAGTGCTGTGTACTGTAGAATAGTACAGTGCTATATAATGTAATAGAATAGAAACAGTGCTGTGTACTGTAGAATAGTACAGTGCTATATAATGTAATAGAATAGAAACAGTGCTGTGTACTGTAGAATAGTACAGTGCTATATAATGTAATAGAATAGTACAGTGCTGTGTACTGTAGAATAGTACAGTGCTATATAATGTAATAGAATAGAAACAGTGCTGTGTACTGTAGAATAGTACAGTGCTATATAATGTAATAGAATAGTACAGTGCTGTGTACTGTAGAATAGTACAGTGCTATATAATGTAATAGAATAGAAACAGTGCTGTGTACTGTAGAATAGTACAGTGCTATATAATGTAATAGAATAGAAACAGTGCTGTGTACTGTAGAATAGTACAGTGCTATATAATGTAATAGAATAGAAACAGTGCTGTGTACTGTAGAATAGTACAGTGCTATATAATGTAATAGAATAGAAACAGTGCTGTGTACTGTAGAATAGTACAGTGCTATATAATGTAATAGAATAGAAACAGTGCTGTGTACTGTAGAATAGTACAGTGCTATATAATGTAATAGAATAGAAACAGTGCTGTGTACTGTAGAATAGTACAGTGCTATATAATGTAATAGAATAGAAACAGTGCTGTGTACTGTAGAATAGTACAGTGCTATATAATGTAATAGAATAGAAACAGTGCTGTGTACTGTAGAATAGTACAGTGCTATATAATGTAATAGAATAGAAACAGTGCTGTGTACTGTAGAATAGTACAGTGCTATATAATGTAATAGAATAGAAACAGTTCTGTGTACTGTAGAATAGTACAGTGCTATATAATGTAATAGAATAGAAACAGTGCTGTGTACTGTAGAATAGTACAGTGCTGTGTACTGTAGAATAGTACAGTGCTATATAATGTAATAGAATAGAAACAGTGCTGTGTACTGTAGAATAGAAACAGTGCTGTGTATTGTAGAATAGTACAGTGCTATATAATGTAATAGAATAGAAACAGTGCTGTGTACTGTAGAATAGTACAGTGCTATATAATGTAATAGAATAGAAACAGTGCTGTGTACTGTAGAATAGTACAGTGCTATATACTGTAATAGAATAGAAACAGTGCTGTGTACTGTAGAATAGTACAGTGCTATATAATGTAATAGAATAGAAACAGTGCTGTGTACTGTAGAATAGTACAGTGCTATATAATGTAATAGAATAGAAACAGTGCTGTGTACTGTAGAATAGTACAGTGCTATATAATGTAATAGAATAGAAACAGTGCTGTGTACTGTAGAATAGTACAGTGCTGTATACTGTAATAGAATAGAAACAGTGCTGTGTACTGTAGAATAGTACAGTGCTATATAATGTAATAGAATAGAAACAGTGCTGTGTACTGTAGAATAGTACAGTGCTATATAATGTAATAGAATAGAAACAGTGCTGTGTACTGTAGAATAGTACAGTGCTATATAATGTAATAGAATAGAAACAGTGCTGTGTACTGTAGAATAGAAACAGTGCTGTGTACTGTAGAATAGTACAGTGCTAAATAATGTAATAGAATAGAAACAGTGCTGTGTACTGTAGAATAGTACAGTGCTATATAATGTAATAGAATAGAAACAGTGCTGTGTACTGTAGAATAGTACAGTGCTATATACTGTAATAGAATAGAAACAGTGCTGTGTACTGTAGAATAGTACAGTGCTATATAATGTAATAGAATAGAAACAGTGCTGTGTACTGTAGAATAGTACAGTGCTATATAATGTAATAGAATAGAAACAGTGCTGTGTACTGTAGAATAGTACAGTGCTGTATAATGTAATAGAATAGAAACAGTGCTGTGTACTGTAGAATAGTACAGTGCTGTATAATGTAATAGAATAGAAACAGTGCTGTGTACTGTAGAATAGTACAGTGCTATATAATGTAATAGAATAGAAACAGTGCTGTGTACTGTAGAATAGTACAGTGCTATATAATGTAATAGAATAGAAACAGTGCTGTGTACTGTAGAATAGTACAGTGCTATATAATGTAATAGAATAGAAACAGTGCTGTGTACTGTAGAATAGTACAGTGCTATATAATGTAATAGAATAGAAACAGTGCTGTGTACTGTAGAATAGTACAGTGCTATATAATGTAATAGAATAGAAACAGTGCTGTGTACTGTAGAATAGTACAGTGCTATATAATGTAATAGAATAGAAACAGTGCTGTGTACTGTAGAATAGTACAGTGCTATATAATGTAATAGAATAGAAACAGTGCTGTGTACTGTAGAATAGTACAGTGCTATATAATGTAATAGAATAGAAACAGTGCTGTGTACTGTAGAATAGTACAGTGCTGTATACTGTAATAGAATAGAAACAGTGCTGTGTACTGTAGAATAGTACAGTGCTATATAATGTAATAGAATAGAAACAGTGCTGTGTACTGTAGAATAGTACAGTGCTATATAATGTAATAGAATAGAAACAGTGCTGTGTACTGTAGAATAGTACAGTGCTATATACTGTAATAGAATAGAAACTGTGCTGTGTACTGTAGAATAGTACAGTGCTATATAATGTAATAGAATAGAAACAGTGCTGTGTACTGTAGAATAGTACAGTGCTATATAATGTAATAGAATAGAAACAGTGCTGTGTACTGTAGAATAGTACAGTGCTATATAATGTAATAGAATAGAAACAGTGCTGTGTACTGTAAAATAGTACAGTGCTATATAATGTAATATAATAGAAACAGTGCTGTGTACTGTAGAATAGTACAGTGCTGTATAATGTAATATAATAGAAACAGTGCTGTGTACTGTAGAATAGTACAGTGCTGTATACTGTAATAGAATAGAAACAGTGCTGTGTACTGTAGAATAGTACAGTGCTATATAATGTAATAGAATAGAAACAGTGCTGTGTACTGTAGAATAGTACAGTGCTATATAATGTAATAGAATAGAAACAGTGCTGTGTACTGTAGAATAGTACAGTGCTATATAATGTAATAGAATAGAAACAGTGCTGTGTACTGTAGAATAGTACAGTGCTATATAATGTAATAGAATAGAAACAGTGCTGTGTACTGTAGAATAGTACAGTGCTATATAATGTAATAGAATAGAAACAGTGCTGTGTACTGTAGAATAGTACAGTGCTATATAATGTAATAGAATAGAAACAGTGCTGTGTACTGTAGAATAGTACAGTGCTATATACTGTAATAGAATAGAAACAGTGCTGTGTACTGTAGAATAGTACAGTGCTGTATACTGTAATAGAATAGAAACAGTGCTGTGTACTGTAGAATAGTACAGTGCTATATAATGTAATAGAATAGAAACAGTGCTGTATACTGTAGAATAGTACAGTGCTATATAATGTAATAGAATAGAAACAGTGCTGTTTACTGTAGAATAGTACAGTGCTATATAATGTAATAGAATAGAAACAGTGCTGTTTACTGTAGAATAGTACAGTGCTATATAATGTAATAGAATAGAAACAGTGCTGTGTACTGTAGAATAGTACAGTGCTATATACTGTAATAGAATAGAAACAGTGCTGTGTACTGTAGAATAGTACAGTGCTATATAATGTAATAGAATAGTACAGTGCTGTGTACTGTAGAATAGTACAGTGCTATATAATGTAATAGAATAGAAACAGTGCTGTGTACTGTAGAATAGTACAGTGCTATATAATGTAATAGAATAGAAACAGTGCTGTGTACTGTAGAATAGTACAGTGATATATAATGTAATAGAATAGAAACAGTGCTGTGTACTGTAGAATAGTACAGTGCTATATACTGTAATAGAATAGAAACGGTGCTGTGTACTGTAGAATAGTACAGTGCTATATAATGTAATAGAATAGTACAGTGCTGTGTACTGTAGAATAGTACAGTGCTATATACTGTAATAGAATAGAAACAGTGCTGTGTACTGTAGAATAGTACAGTGCTATATAATGTAATAGAATAGAAACAGTGCTGTGTACTGTAGAATAGTACAGTGCTGTATAATGTAATAGAATAGAAACAGTGCTGTGTACTGTAGAATAGTACAGTGCTATATAATGTAATAGAATAGAAACAGTGCTGTGTACTGTAGAATAGTACAGTGCTATATAATGTAATAGAATAGAAACAGAATATAAGAAATGTATTGTCCCTGAGAACAAACATCAAGAAGTAATTAAAACATATTTAGAATGTTCTTAGCCTTCATATACAATCTAACAAGTTTAATTTTATGTAACATAAAAAATATTAAATATATGCATTCTGCAGCGATACGCCATCCTATCTGGTTTGCGCTTAGTGGGACTATCATTTGTTTTTCAACAGGACAATGACCCAACACACCTCCAGGCTGTGTAAGGGCTATTTGAACAAGAAGGAGAGTGATGGAGTGCTGCATCAGATGACCTGGCCTCCATAATCACCCCCACCTCAACCCAATTGAGATGGTTTGGGATGAGTTGGAACATAGAGTGAAGGAAAAGCAACCAACGAGTGCTCAGCATTTGTGGGAACTCCTTCAAGATTGTTGAAAAAGCATTCCAGGTGAAGCTGGTTGAGAGAATGCCAAGAGTGTGCAAAGCTGTCATCAAGGCAAAGGGTGGATACTTTGAAGAATCTCAAATATAAAATATATTTTACACTTTTTTGGTTACTACATGGTTTTATATGTGTTATTTCATAGTTTTGATGTCTTCACTATTATTCTACAATGTAGAAAATAGTAAAAATAAAGAAAAACCCTTGAATGAGTAGGTGTGTCAAAAGTTTTGACTGGTACTGTATATACAGTGCATTCAGAAAGTATTCAGACCCCTTGGCTTTTTCCACATTTTGTTACGTTACAGCCTTATTCTAAAATTAGTGAAATTGTTTTTTCCCTCATCAATCCACACACTATACCCCATAATGACAAAGCAAAAACTGAAATATCACATTTACACAAGTATTCAGACCCTTTACTCAGTACTTTGTTGAAGCACCTATGGTAGTGGTTGTTCCAAACTTATTCCATTTAAAAATGAGGGAAGCCACTGTGTTGTTTGGTACCCTTCTCCAGATCTGTGCCTCGACACAATCCTGTCTCGGAGCTCTACATAGAATTCCTTCGACCTCATGGCTAGGTTTTTGCTCTGACATACACTGTCAACTGTGGGACCTTATAGACAGGTGTGGGCCTTTCCAAATCATGTCCAATCAATTGAATTTACCACAGGTGGACTCCAATCAAGTTGTAGAAACATCTCAAGGATGATGAATGGAAACATGATGCACCTGATCTCAATTTCAAATCTCATAGCAAAGGGGCTGAATACTTATGTAAATGAGGTATTTCTGTTTTTTATATTTAATACATTTGCAAAACGTTCTAAAAACCTGTTTTGATTTGTTATTGTGATGCATTATGTGTAGATTAATTAAGATTTGTTTTTATTTAATCCATTTTAGAATACGGCTGTAACGTAACAAAATGTGGAAAAAGTCAAGGGGTCTAAAGACTTTTCTGAATGCACTGTATATGATGTGTATCATTGTACAGTACTGTATAACATCATAGAACAGTACAGTACTGTAGAATGTAATAGAATAGTACAGGACTCAATCAATCAAGTTTATTTTATATAGCCCTTCGTACATCAGCTAATATCTCGAAGTGCTGTACAGACACCCAGCCTAAAACCCCAAACAGCAAGCAATGCAGGTGTAGAAGCACGAAAAATAAACTTGACTGTAGAATGTAATAGAATAGTACAGGACTGTAGAATGTAATAGAACAGTACAGGACTGTAGAATGTAGTAGAATAGTACAGGACTGTATAATGTAATAGAATAGTACAGGACTGTAGAATGTAGTAGAATAGTACAGGACTGTATAATGTAATAGAATAGTACAGGACTGTATACTGTAATAGAATAGTACAGGACTGTATAATGTAATAGAATAGTACAGTACAGTATAATGTAATAGAATAGTACAGTACTGTAGAATGTAATAGAATAGTACAGGACTGTATAATGTAGTAGAATAGTACAGTACTGTATAATGTAATAGAATAGTACAGTACTGTAATAGAATAGTACTGTATAATGTAATAGAATAGTACAGGACTGTAGAATGTAATAGAATAGTACAGGACTGTATAATGTAATAGAATAGTACAGGACTGTATAATGTAATAGAATAGTACAGGACTGTATAACGTAATAGAATAGTACAGTACTGTATAATGTAATATAATAGAAACAGAATAGAATATATTTTTTTATTGTTCTTAGCCTTCATATATAATCTCATAAATTTGATTATAAGTGTATATTTTTTTTTAATGAAAAATGTAAATAAGAATAATATATATATATACACACACTACCGTTCAAAAGTTTGGGGTCACTTAGAAATGTCCTTGTTTTTGAAAGAAAAGCACATTTTTTTGTCCATTAAAATAATATCAAATTGATCAGAAATACAGTGTAGACATTGTTAATGTTGTAAATGACTATTGTAGCTGGAAACAACAGATTTTTTTATGGAATATCTAAATGGGCGTACAGAGGCCCATTATCAGCAACCAACACTCCTGTGTTCCAATGGCACATTGTGTTAGCTAATCCAAGTTTACAATTTTATAAAGCGAATTGATCATTAGAAAACCCTTTTGCAATTATGTTAGCACAGCTAAAAACTGTTGTCCTGATTAAAGAAGCAATAAAACTGGCCTTAGACTAGTTGAGTATCTGGAGCATCAGCATTTGTGGGTTTGATTACAGGCTCAAAATGGCAAGAAACAAATAACTTTCTTCTGAAACTCGTCAGTCTATTCTTGTTCTGAGAAATTAAGGCTATGCCATGCGAGAAATTGCCAAGAAACTGAAGATCTCGTACAACGCTGTGTACTACTCCCTTCACAGAACAGCGCAAACTGGCCCTAACCAGAATAGAAAGAGGAGTGGGAGGCCCCGGTGCACAACTGAGCAAGATGACAAGTACAGCATTGTTTATAAGACAAAACTGACCCTAGATCAGCACTCCAACTAAGTGTGAATACAGTAGTCCTGTGTGTTGGTAGAGCATGGTGCTGACCCTAGATCAGCTCTCCAACTAAGTGTGAATACAGTAGTCCTGTGTCTCAGTTGGTAGAGCATGGTGCTGACCCTAGATCAGCTCTCCTACTAAGTGTGAATACAGTAGTCCTGTGTGTTGGTAGAGCCTGGTGCTGACCCTAGATCAGCTCTCCAACTAAGTGTGAATACAGTAGTCCTGTGTGTTGGTAGAGCATGGTGCTGACCCTAGATCAGCTCTCCAACTAAGTGTGAATACAGTAGTCCTGTGTCTCAGTTGATAGAGCATGGTACTGACCCTAGATCAGCTCTCCAACTAAGTGTGAATACAGTAGTCCTGTGTCTCAGTTGGTAGAGCCTGGTGCTGACCCTAGATCAGCACTCCAACTAAGTGTGAATACAGTAGTCCTGTGTGTTGGTAGAGCCTGGTGTATGGGTTCCATTCCCAATGGGGCCACCGGCATGAAAGATGGATCCACACAGAATAAGTCTCTTTGGATAAAAGTGTTTCTAAATGGCATAACATGATCTATTATTATAACACTTAGTTGGACTAGACAGGTCCAGATATACAGGGTTCCTGTCAAACTTGTTGTGTTCAGGTCTGCTTGGTTCTGGGTTTGTAATGTTCAGGTCTTCCTGGTTCTGGGTTTGTAATGTTCAGGTCTTCTTGGTTCTGGGTTTGTAATGTTCAGGTCTTCCTGGTTCTGGGTTTGTAATGTTCAGGTCTTCCTGGTTCAGGGTTTGTTGACTGTACTGTGGAGAACAGAGGAGTCCTCCTCAGCTGCTTGTGCTGCCGTGGGTCTGAAGAGAGAGAAACAGAAATGAAACAGAATCTGCATCCCAAAAAAACCTTCTTAGACTCTTTATAGTGCATTACTTTGACCAAGGCCAATAAGGTTCTGGTAAAAAGTAGTGAACTAAATAAGGAATTCAATTTGGGTTCAATTTGGAACACAAAACAGTTCCTCAAAACCACCACTCTCTCATTATAGGCAGAATTGTCTTGAGATTTCCATTGTTGTGTTTGTAGTTTAAGGAAATGACATCACTAGTGGCCACTCGGGGTCAACTCTTTTGTTTATTAATGACATCATGGTCTTCTCGTCCAATAAGCAGCAGCATATGAATGAGCTGTAATGAAGAATATAGCTTGTTTACAACCAAATCTAATAAAATATATATGTAAATGGTATGTTATAGAAGGGACAGATTTAGTTTGAGAAACTATCCCCAAGCATCTATTCACTTCCTCCTCCTCGTTGTTCAGTAAGTGGCTCCAAAAACACCCCAAAACATCATTTTAGAAACTAAAAAGCTCTAAGTAGTCTATAGTGATGCAGGTCTTTACATGTTGTACACATGAAGTTGTGTCATTCAGAACTTAATCCACAACATTATGTTCCATGTTGTTGAGACTTGAACGATGCTTCTCGTCCGTTCTAGCAGCATGATACACTGAGAATGGAACAGTTGGACGGGGAAACAGCACGAGTCACACAATGGAATATAACGTTGTGGATAAAGTTTGGAATGACACTTTCATGTGTACAACTGTTACATCTAAAGTCCTGCATCACTATACTGAGAGCTTTCTGTTTCTAAAAGATGTATTTGGGTGTTTTTGGAGCATTTGTTCATCTTTTTTCAGAGCCTCTACTGCACAACGAGGATGAGGAAGTGAATTACTGGTTGGGTAAAGTTTCTCTAAAACAAGTGAAGTCACAATAAAAGGTGTCTGGACCCTTCTATAACATGGCATTTACATAAAAAATAGAAATTTGGTTGTAAAAAAAACAAATTCTGCTTTATTGTGGTGTATTCAAAATGCTCTAGAAATGGCTCTATGTTATTTTAATGGCATAATATGCTCACCGGTTGGAGTTACTGGGCCAATTGAATTTCACAGCATCGTACTGGACATCCTCTTCCTGTTTCTGTGGTTTACACAGCTGGACGGTGGAGTACAGAGGCACTTCCTGGTTTTTGGAGCGAGAGAAGTGGACGCTGGCGTAGTGAACGTCGTCCTGGTCGACGGTGGCTGCTGTCTGTGCTGCAGTAGGGGTGAAGGCCACGCCTGAGACGTTTTCATACACGGGACTAGAGTCTCCCTGACGGGAAGAGAGGACAGACAACATAATGAGTAGAAATGTCCCACAAAGCAATACAAATAATATGATAATAACAGACTCACCTGTACATTCTCTGATGTGTCTCTTGTGTCAGAGGTGGATTTGGAGGCCTTCTTCCTGGTTTGCACATTAATTAATTAATGAATTTATTATTGAATGAATGAACAAAGTAAGTTAATAAAAAAGAGTTAGAGTGAAATAATCTTTTAAAGAATCTCTCACCTGAACCACATGAGTCCAGAGAGACAGAGGATGAGAACCAGAACAACCACTATGATTCCTACAGCTGCAGTCAGAACTGTTTGTTTCACTAAATTAAAATATGGATGACATGAGTCCTGGCATTTTATAAACTGAAAATTAACATAGTCCAGGACAATAATACAACATTTGTTAACTGATCTAATCTCAACGTATATATAAATATAAAACAAAGTACGATAAGCCAAAGTATAATTATTAATATTAGTTTGTAACATAATGTTGTATTGAAATATATAATATGAATCTTTCACCTGGTAAAATGATCATCAGAGCTGTAGAGTTCCTAGATCCTCTTCCATTCCAGGCCTCACAGTGGTAATGTCCATTGTCCTTAGACTTGAAGTTACTTATGTTGTACATCTGTCCAAATCCATTTAGAAAAGTCTCATTTTGAAAGTACCAGGTGTATTTGTCCACAGGTGGGTTGGCATCACTGCTGCAGGTCAGAGTCACTGAACTGCCCTCCACTATTTCACCAGAGGGACTGACTGACACTGAGGTGTTCTTTGGGTCATCTGGAGGACAATATGTAACAACATTGTTTTAAATAGTGTTTTACTTGTGATTGAAATATGAATTTAAATGTGATCCTCTGATTAAAAGATGAGGTTAGGTGTACTAACACTGAACGTCCACAGACACAGAAGAAGAGTTGAGACGTCCATATTTATTCTCAGCCTCACAGTAGTATTCTCCACTGTCCTCAGAGCTGATGCTCGTGAAATTGTATGTCTTTGCAGATCCTGTCAGTGAAGCTACGTTCTTCTTGTACCAGGTGTATTTGTCCACAGGTGGGTTGGCATCACTGCTGCAGGTCAGAGTCACTGAACTGCCCTCCACTATTTCACCAGAGGGACTGACTGACACTGAGGTGTTCCTTGGGCCATCTAGTAAAGGATAATTTGCCAGACCGATAGGACAGTAGCATATTTACGACTGTATATTAACAAATGACATGTGTCAAAAGTAAATGATCTGTTAAGTCAGATAACTATCTAAAACTCTGACACAAAACATTAACAAATACTCATTTGGAGATGTTATGCTTTAGGACTAATTCATTTAATTATAATTGTTTTGCTACCTTACGATTCAAACACTGAGCTGTACTTTACTCACACTTCACATCCATGTTTATGGTCCTAGACCTGTCTGTCCCCATCTCATTCTGGGACTCACAGTAGTACTCTCCAGTGTCAGATGACTGGATTTGACTGAAGATATGCTGTGGTCCTGTCATACTCTGACAGCCACCTCCATTCTTCTTGAACCACCAGGTGTAACTCTGGACAGGTGGATTGGCATCACTGCTGCAGGTCAGAGTCACTGAACTGCCCTCCACTATTTCACCAGAGGGACTGACTGACACTGAGGTGTTCCTTGGGCCATCTGATGTAAAAGACCAAACATTTTGTAAGTAATATTAACAATGAGTAAAACAATGATTTTGTCTTAAATGATTGATTAAGTAAGACATGTCTCTTTTACCTGAGTGCATGATATTTGCTAAGTAGAATACTGTACTATTGTACTGTACTCACACACTGCAGGAGAGTGGAGATCCTCATGGCCTTTCACAGCACAGTAGTAACTGTCTACAGCATTAGAGTAGACTGAATAGAGGGACGTCTTCTCAGTTACAACCTGTCCGTTCTTGTACCAAATAAAGGTGGGGTTACCAGTCAGACTACAGGTGGTGCTACAGGTCAGTGTCTTCTGTCCCTCTGCAGCAGGTGTGACTTTGACCTGCAGACCTGAAACAATATGTATAAAACCACATACACCTCTGTGTTAACAGGATGGTTAATTTATTTTCTCCTGTAATTCAATATGATGTACAGTTGTATCAAACACTGCAGTCTTACCTGTGACAGACAGAGTTGTTCCTGAGAAACTATGACCCCATTCAAAGTAGTTTGTTTTAAAAGTGAAGCGATACTCAGCTGAGTCCTCCTCTCTCAGGTCTGTGATTCTCAGGATGGAGGGACCTTTCTCCAAGGCTCGTCCTAAATACTCTGGGTCTCTGGTTATGTCCTTATGGATCAATTTATCACTTCTAAACCAGAATGATGATGTGGTGTAATAATAACCAACATAAATACAGGATATGTCCACTGTTGACCCCTTCAAGACACAGATTCTCCTCTTGATGTAAGTCACTCTGTTGCATCTCTGATCCTGAACACCTGAAACACAGTGACATAACAAGAGGACAACTGGATTGTATTCTCAGTTCTTTCTAGAAATGCTAAAAGTTCTCAAATGACAAAGTGAAACCAACACACACAGAGGTTATACGGTATTGTTAATTAAATAAACACTCACACACTGCAGGAGAGTGGAGATCCTCATGGCCTTTTACAGCACAGGAGTAACTGTCTACATAGTTACTGGAGACTGGGTCTTTGTACTGGGGGGAGGTGCTCTCATCTAGATGTTGTCCATTCTTGTACCAGATGTAGGTGGGGTTACCAGTCAGAATACAGGTGGTGCTACAGGTCAGTGTCTTATACTCTG
Organism: Salvelinus namaycush; assembly: GCF_016432855.1. Taxonomy (NCBI): domain Eukaryota; kingdom Metazoa; phylum Chordata; class Actinopteri; order Salmoniformes; family Salmonidae; genus Salvelinus; species Salvelinus namaycush. The sequence continues at coordinate 74,815,103 of NC_052308.1, read as the reverse complement.
AATTCTGTTTAGGAGTCACATTCACCTGAAAACCTGAATTAAAGGGGAGTAAAAACCGAGTACATCGTTTAAAATTAATGATTCATTTCCTGACTCTTCAACACTGTATAATGTGCTGTGCAGTGTTACCTGTGACAGAGTACATACATCTATGACATTGTCTGTAATTTCTATGTAATGATGAATATTGATAAAGTAAAGGTAAAGTATTACCCTTCTCATTGACCTTAAATGATTGATACTTCTAAAGTTGAATCCTAGTTTCATTCATACTCACAGACTACAGGAGAGTGGAGACCCTCTTGACCTTCAACAGCACAGGAGTAACTGTTCACAGAAGAATCCCAGACAACCAGCAAATTACTAGAGTGTTGTTGGGAAGTTGGCTCATCTAGACGTTGTCCGTTCTTGTACCAGATGTAGGTGGGGTTGTCAGTCAGAGTACAGGTGGTGCTACAGGTCAGTGTCTTCTGTCCCTCTGCAGCAAGAGTCACCTTCACCTTCAGGTCTGAATGAAGAGAGAATAAAACATAAAATAACAACCCATCATTTCCACCTCCTACTACTAAAGATAAAGTAGTTACAGTATATCATGATGTTCTGTAAGTGTAGTATTACCAGTATATCATAATGTTCTGTAAGTGTAGTATTACCAGTATATCATAATGTTCTGTAAGTGTAGTATTACCAGTATATCATAATAATCTATAATACTACCAGTATATCATAATGTTCTGTAAGTGTACTATTACCAATATATCATAATGTTCTGTAAGTGTAGTATTACCAGTATATCATCATGTTCTGTAAGTGTAGTATTAACAGTATATCGTATTGTTCTGTAAGTGTAGTATTACCAGTATATCATCATGTTCTGTAAGTGTAGTTTTACCAGTATATCATCATGTTCTGTAAGTGTAGTATTACCAGTATATCATAATGTTCCGTAAGTGTAGTATGACCAGTATATCATCATGATCTGTAAGTGTAGTATTACCAGTATATCATAATGTTCTGTAAGTGTAGTATTACCAGTATATCATAATGTTCTGTAAGTGTAGTATTACCAGTATATCATAATGTTCTGTAAGTGTAGTATTACCAGTATATCATAATGTTCCGTAAGTGTAGTATGACCAGTATATCATCATGATCTGTAAGTGTAGTATTACCAGTATATCATAATGTTCTGTAAGTGTAGTATTACCAGTATATCATAATGTACTGTAAGTGTAGTATGACCAGTATATCATAATGTTCTGTAAGTGTAGAATTACCAGTATATCATAATGTTCTGGAAGTGTAGTATTACCAGTATATCATAATGTTCTGTAAGTGTAGTATTACCAGTATATCATAATGTTCTGTAAGTGTAGTATTACCAGTATATCATAATGTTATATAAGTGTAGTATTACCAGTATATCATAATGTTCTGTAAGTGTAGTTTGACCAGTATATCATAATGTTCTGTAAGTGTAGTATTACCAGTATATCATAATGTTCTGGAAGTGTAGTATTACCAGTATATCATAATGTTCTGTATGTGTAGTATAACCAGTATATCATCATGTTTTGTAAGTGTAGTATTACCAGTATATCATAATGTTCTGGAAGTGTAGTATTACCAGTATATCATAATGTTCTGTAAGTGTAGTATTACCAGTATATCATATTGTTCTGTACGTGTAGTATTACCAGTATATCATAATGTTCTGTAAGTGTAGTATTACCAGTATATCATAATGTTATATAAGTGTAGTATTACCAGTATATCATAATGTTATGTAAGTGTAGTATTACCAGTATATCATAATGTTCTGTAAGTGTAGTATTACCAGTATATCATAATGTTCTGTAAGTGTAGTATTACCAGTATATCATAATGTTCTGTATGTGTAGTATTACCAGTATATCATAATGTTCTGTAAGTGTAGTATTACCAGTATATCATAATGTTCTGTAAGTGTAGTATTACCAGTATATCATAATGTTCTGTAAGTGTAGTATTACCAGTATATCATAATGTTCTGTAAGTGTAGTATTACCAGTATATCATAATGTTATGTAAGTGTAGTATTACCAGTATATCATAATGGTCTGTATGTGTAGTATTACCTGTGACAGACAGAGTTGTTCCGGGGAAACTATGACACCATTCAAAGTTCCATTTTTTATAAGTGAAGCGATACTCAGCTGAGTCCTCTTCTCTCAGATCTGAGATTCTCAGGGTGGTGTGACTTCTCGTCAGGGCCCGACCTAAATACTCTGGGTTTCTGGTTAGGTCCTCAGGGCCCAATTTATCACTTCTAAACCAGAATGTTGATGTGGTGGAATAATAACCAACATAAGTACAGGATATGTCCACTGTTGACCCCTTTAAGACACAGATTGTCCTCTTGGTGTAAGTCACTCTGTTGCATCTCTGACCCTGAACACCTGAAACACAATGACAAGAGGGCAATATTTACACAGTGGAATCATGAGCTGCAGTAATCCAGAATAGTTATGCCATCCGGTATTGTGTTGCAGTTTGGTTAGATAACTGTGAGGGATGTTTAGCAGACAGAAAGTTCTACTTGAAAAGTTATACTAAAAACTGAGATAAATCCACACTCACACACTGCAGGAGAGTGGAGATTCTCATGGCCTTTTACAGCACAGGAGTAGCTGTCTTTACTGTTACTGTAGACTGAGAGTTTGTACTGGGGAGAGGTGCTCTCATCTAGATGTTGTCCGTTCTTGTACCAGATGTAGGTGGGGTTGTCAGTCAGAGTGCAGGTGGTGCTACAGGTAATTTTCACCGAATTTGGCCAACTTGAATAAGTCACCACCTGCAGAGCTGGAGTAGATCACAACATTAAAACCCTGAATCACCTGTTCTATAGTTTAATCACATGATGCAAGACATTCTCAAACACATTTAATTCTTAAATCTGTTTCATATATACAAATCCAATTTCTAGACCTAAATGGACAATAGATATTAATTGAACAGACTAGCAGTATTAAGCATGTAACTGTACCTGTTACAGACAGAGTGACTCCAGGATCACCATAATATCTCCCTCTGGTCTGATCTGTTATAAAGCTGAACTTGTACGTAGCTGAGTCTCTCTCTCTCAGGTCTGTGATTCTCAGGGTGCAGTCTTTCTTCTTATCCCCATGATACTCCAGACGACCTGTATTCTCTGGGTCCTGACCTATATCTTCAGGTTCTACACCAGTCTCCATTTTAGTGAACCAAAAGGTTGATGTGACTTTATGATCTCTGGGATATGTGTAAGAGCAGGTCATCTCCACTGATGACCCCTTCAAGGCACAGATACTCTGAGTGGTGTAAAACACACTCCAGCCATCCTGCCCCAGTACCACTGAAACACAGTCACACAACGGTATCAGAATGAAGACAAGGTATATTGGCTCACACTGAAGGTAGGGTTTGTCCACACTTTGTTGCCATAGTTCCTGTTTTGAGTGTGAATGGAAACCACAGATAGGCATCACTCAGTGAGGTGTGAAAGATAACTATTTAAAGCGAAGTGGAGACTCCTAACAGAACACACCAGAATAACATTATGATTCTTATCCTTTTAGAAATGTATGTGGATTGATAAACAGAGCAACTAAAAGATAAGAATGAGACCATACCTGCTACAGACCAGAGAAAGACCACCAACACACTTCCTGCTGTTCTCAAGGACATTGTTGCATCTCCCACCCTGCAGTCTTAGAAACATAAACAACAAGTTACTCTATAGCTGGTGAATAACTACATACAAACCATCAGGGGCAGCAGGTAGGGCTCTAGTCAAAGTAGTGCACTCTATAGCAGGTGAATAACTACATACAAACCATCAGGGGCAGCAGGTAGGGCTTTAGTCAAAGTAGTGCACTCTATAGCTGGTGAATAATTACATACAAACCATCAGGGGCAGCAGGTAGGGCTCTAGTCAAAGTAGTGCACTCTGTAGCTGGTGAATAACTACATACAAACCATCAGGGGCAGCAGGTAGGGCTCTAGTCAAAGTAGTGCACTCTATAGCTGGTGAATAACTACATACAAACCATCAGGGGCAGCAGGTAGGACTCTAGTCAAAGTAGTGCACTCTGTAGCTGGTGAATAACTACATACAAACCATCAGGGGCAGCAGGTAGGGCTCTAGTCAAAGTAGTGCACTCTATAGCTGGTGAATAACTACATACAAACCACCAGGGGCAGCAGGTAGGGCTCTAGTCAAAGTAGTGCACTCTATAGCTGGTGAATAACTACATACAAACCATCAGGGGCAGCAGGTAGGGCTCTAGTCAAAGTAGTGCACTCTATAGGGAATATGGTGTCATTTGGGATGCAGATATAACAACACATCATCATCACAGCCTTGAGTGGATGGTGTGTAAATAACATCATAATAGTTTGGTAATATGGAGTGTGTCAGCGGTATCGGCAGGTAGCCTAGTGGTTAAGAACGTTGGCCCAGTAACTGAAACATTACTGGTTCAAATCCCAGAGCTGGCAAGGTGGAAAAATCTGCCAATATGAGCAAGGCAGTTACCACCAGCTTGAATGATAACTCCTATCCCCAAGCTGTGAGGATAAACAGCAAGTCACACATACCTTTTATATCATCATTATATGATAGTGTCTGTATTCACCAAGTGTCTCAGAGTAGGATCTAGGATTAGTTTTCCCATTTAGATCATAATTATATGGACCAGGAGGACCTGATCCTAGATCAGCACTCCAAGCCTGAGACCCTTGAGTACATGGGTAAAAACTAAAAACTATATTTCAAGATATCAAGAGTACTTACAGACTGAAGGGGAGAGGTCTTGTACAGTGAGTCAACTGACTGGTAGTGAGTGGGAACTGCCAGTAAGTGTCAGTTCAGTGATTGACTAATATGTAAAGCAGTCAGAACACAAGTAGCTGATGCAGAACTGTCCTTTCCTTCCTCTTTAAGTCATTAACATGCATGAGGACCAGAACAGCACATCAGAATAGTGTTTACTATAGCCTACTATTTGGAATGTTTATAATATATTAGAATGTGTTTACTATAGCCTACTATTTGGAATGTTTATAATATATTAGAATGTGTTTACTATAGCCTACTATTTGGAATGTTTATAATATATTAGAATGTGTTTACTATAGTCTACTATTCAGAATGTTTATAATATATTAGAATGTGTTTACTATAGCCTACTATTTAGAATGTTTATAATATATTAGAATGTGTTTACTATAGTCTACTATTTAGAATGTTTATAATATATTAGAATGTGTTTACTATAGCCTACTATTTGTAATGTTTATAATATATTAGAATGTGTTTACTATAGTCTACTATTTGGAATGTTTATAATATATTAGAATGTGTTTACTATAGCCTTCTATTTAGAATGTTTATAATATCTTAGAATGTGTTTACTATAGTCTACTATTTAGAATGTTTATAATATCTTAGAATGTGTTTACTATAGTCTACTATTTAGAATGTTTATAATATATTATAATGTGTTTACTATAGTCTACTATTTAGAATGTTTATAATATATTAGAATGTGTTGCCTTGCCCCTCTCAGTTCTACATGGAAAAGGTCAAAGTTCTATATTTGTATTATTATTTATCTAAGCCTTATTTTACCAGGTAAGTTGACTGAAAACACATTCTCGATTACAGCAACAACATTGGGAATAGTTAAAAGGGGGATGAATGAGCCAATTTAAATCTGGGGATGATTAGGTGGCATGAGGGCCAGATTGTGAATTTTAGCTAGGACACTAGGTTTAACATCCCCTACTCTTACAATAAGTGCCATGGGATCTTTAGTGACCACAGAGAGTCAGGACACCCATTTAACATCCCATCCAAAAGACAGCACCCTACACAGGGCAATGTCCCCAATCACTACCATGGGGCATTGGGATGTATATATTTTTAAACCAGAGGAAAGAGTGCCTCCTTCTGGCTCTCCAACACCACTTCCAGTAGCTTCTGGTCTCCCATCCAGGGACTGACCAGGGTGAACACTGCTTAGCTTCAGAAGCAAGCCAGCAGTGGGAGGCAGGGTGGTATGCTGCTAACAGTTGGCTGGTTCCATGTACTTGTAAGTAAGCATTTCATGGTAAGGTCTACACCTTCCATTAGATTTTCCTTCTATTCTGTTCTAGACTACAGCTCCACCTACTGGCATCTCAACATTACTGCAGTGTTCTAGACTAGAGTTCTCCCTACTGGCATCTCAACATTACTGCAATGTTCTAGACTAGAGTTCTCCCTACTGGCATCTCAACATTACTGCAGTGTTCTAGACTAGAGCTCTCCCTACTGGCATCTCAACATTACTGCAGTGTTCTAGACTAGAGTTCTCCCTACTGGCATCTCAACATTACTGCAGTGTTCTAGACTAGAGCTCTCCCTACTGGCATCTCAACATTACTGCAGTGTTCTAGACTAGAGCTCTCCCTACTGGCATCTCAACATTACTGCAGTGTTCTAGACTAGAGTTCTCCCTACTGGCATCTCAACATTACTGCAGTGTTCTAGACTAGAGCTCTCCCTACTGGCATCTCAACATTACTGCAGTGTTCTAGACTAGAGCTCCACCTACTGGCATCTCAACATTACTGCAGTGTTCTAGACTAGAGTTCTCCCTACTGGCATCTCAACATTACTGCAGTGTTCTAGACTAGAGTTCTCCCTACTGGCATCTCAACATTACTGCAGTGTTCTAGACTAGAGCTCTCCCTACTGGCATCTCAACATTACTGCAGTGTTCTAGACTAGAGTTCTCCCTACTGGCATCTCAACATTACTGCAGTGTTCTAGACTAGAGGTCTCCCTACTGGCATCTCAACATTACTGCAGTGTTCTAGACTAGAGTTCTCCCTACTGGCATCTCAACATTACTGCACCATCCTAATAATAATGTCCTCAATAATGTTGGACTAATAACAACATTACAAACTGTAAATACATCAGATAGAATGGTGAAAACCATCCCTGGGTACTTGACAAAGCAACAGTTAAGCACACAAACACTATAAACGAACTCCTGCACGGAGCCGTCACTGTGCACTGCCACTTTAAGAGAGCAGCGGCATTCAGAAAGAGGAAATCACCACGGCTCTTCCAGCTGTTAGGAGCTCTCGATTGGCGCTGCGGTTATGACGGTTGTGCAACTCCACAAAAGTCTTGTTTAGTTTCAATGTGCTTAGTTATAACATTTATAATGTTGATCGCCTTTGTTATTGCGCAATGCCTGACGAGTTGGACGCGTTCTGGTCTCTGATCGCATCGATTACTAGCAACATTGTTGCAAGCTTTTGTCAAACGAACAATCAAGGATTGTGTCGGACGGACAAATACACGTTCAAGCCTGGACACAACAGCTAAGCCCATCTCTCTTTCTATCTCCTTCTTCAGTGAAATATGTTCTCTCTTAGTGCTGCTCTCTTCATGTTCAGAGCCTTCAGTGAACTAATAATGCACTTTAGGACTGTTTGACATTTTAGTTAAAGGGAGGTTGCGTGAGTGTTTTGAACTTTATTGATTTTGTGTGGGACAACAGACATTTAGAAATGTTTAAGGCCTTTTGTTGTCTATGAACACACCTACACACACCCATTCATACCCCCTCCCTCCTCCACTTGGAGGTAATACAGAATATTGCAAATTCTCTGTTTTATGACTGAGTTCTTTCTTGTCCATTGTTTCTAGGAAGTTGCCTTTGAATTGCTTTGCCATTAATCTTGTATGAGTTATTATTGGTTAGGTTACCCCTGTGCTGTGACTTGTCTTCTCCTTTCTCCCCACTGGCTATCTGGCCAACAGGCTAACCTATAGGCAGTCTCTTCTGCTAATGTGTCTGGTAGTGGTTCTCTATCTATCCTACTCTTTTCAGTTCAGCAGGTTAATACCTGTCTGGTACTGGTTCTCTATCTATCCTACTCTTTTCAGTTCAGCAGGTTAATACCTGTCTGGTAGTGGTTCTCTATCTATCCTACTCTTTTCAGTTCAGCAGGTTAATACCTGTCTGGTAGTGGTTCTCTATCTATCCTACTCTTTTCAGTTCAGCAGGTTAATACCTGTCTGGTAGTGGTTCTCTATCTATCCTACTCTTTTCAGTTCAGCAGGTTAATACCTGTCTGGTAGTGGTTCTCTATCTATCCTACTCTTTTCAGGTCAGCAGGTTAATACCTGTCTGGTAGTGGTTCTCTATCTATCCTACTCTTTTCAGTTCAGCAGGTTAATACCTGTCTGGTAGTGGTTCTCTATCTATCCTACTCTTTTCAGTTCAGCAGGTTAATACCTGTCTGGTAGTGGTTCTCTATCTATCCTACTCTTTTCAGTTCAGCAGGTTAATACCTGTCTGGTAGTGGTTCTCTATCTATCCTACTCTTTTCAGTTCAGCAGGTTAATACCTGTCTGGTAGTGGTTCTCTATCTATCCTACTCTTTTCAGTTCAGCAGGTTAATACCTGTCTGGTAGTGGTTCTCTATCTATCCTACTCTTTTCAGTTCAGCAGGTTAATACCTGTCTGGTAGTGGTTCTCTATCTATCCTACTCTTTTCAGTTCAGCAGGTTAATACCTGTCTGGTAGTGGTTCTCTATCTATCCTACTCTTTTCAGTTCAGCAGGTTAATACCTGTCTGGTAGTGGTTCTCTATCTATCCTACTCTTTTCAGTTCAGCAGGTTAATACCTGTCTGGTACTGGTTCTCTATCTATTCTACTCTTTTCAGCAGGTTAATACCTGTCTGGTACTGGTTCTCTATCTATTCTACTCTTTTCAGTTCAACAGGTTAATACCTGTCTGGTAGTGGTTCTCTATCTATCCTACTCTTTTCAGTTCAGCAGGTTAATACCTGTCTGGTACTGGTTCTCTATCTATCCTACTCTTTTCAGTTCAGCAGGTTAATACCTGTCTGGTACTGGTTCTCTATCTATTCTACTCTTTTCAGTTCAGCAGGTTAATACCTGTCTGGTAGTGGTTCTCTATTTATCCTACTCTTTTCAGTTCAGCAGGTTAATACCTGTCTGGTACTGGTTCTCTATCTATTCTACTCTTTTCAGTTCAGCAGGTTAATACCTGTCTGGTAGTGGTTCTCTATCTATCCTACTCTTTTCAGTTCAGCAGGTTAATACCTGTCTGGTACTGGTTCTCTATCTATTCTACTCTTTTCAGCAGGTTAATACCTGTCTGGTACTGGTTCTCTATCTATTCTACTCTTTTCAGTTCAACAGGTTAATACCTGTCTGGTAGTGGTTCTCTATCTATCCTACTCTTTTCAGTTCAGCAGGTTAATACCTGTCTGGTACTGGTTCTCTATCTATCCTACTCTTTTCAGTTCAGCAGGTTAATACCTGTCTGGTACTGGTTCTCTATCTATTCTACTCTTTTCAGTTCAGCAGGTTAATACCTGTCTGGTAGTGGTTCTCTATTTATCCTACTCTTTTCAGTTCAGCAGGTTAATACCTGTCTGGTACTGGTTCTCTATCTATTCTACTCTTTTCAGTTCAGCAGGTTAACACCTGTCTGGTGGTGGTTCTCTATCTATCCTACTCTTTTCAGTTCAGCAGGTTAATACCTGTCTGGTACTGGTTCTCTATCTATTCTACTCTTTTCAGTTCAGCAGGTTAATACCTGTCTGGTAGTGGTTCTCTATTTATCCTACTCTTTTCAGTTCAGCAGGTTAATACCTGTCTGGTAGTGGTTCTCTATCTATTCTACTCTTTTCAGTTCAGCAGGTTAATACCTGTCTGGTACTGGTTCTCTATCTATCCTACTCTTTTCAGTTCAGCAGGTTAATACCTGTCTGGTAGTGGTTCTCTATCTATCCTACTCTTTTCAGTTCAGCAGGTTAATACCTGTCTGGTAGTGGTTCTCTATCTATTCTACTCTTTTCAGTTCAGCAGGTTAATACCTGTCTGGTAGTGGTTCTCTATCTATTCTACTCTTTTCAGTTCAGCAGGTTAATACCTGTCTGGTAGTGGTTCTCTATCTATCCTACTCTTTTCAGTTCAACAGGTTAATACCTGTCTGGTAGTGGTTCTCTATCTATCCTACTCTTTTCAGTTCAACAGGTTAATACCTGTCTGGTAGTGGTTCTCTATCTATCCTACTCTTTTCAGTTCAACAGGTTAATACCTGTCTGGTAGTGGTTCTCTATCTATCCTACTCTTTTCAGTTCAACAGGTTAATACCTGTCTGGTAGTGGTTCTCTATCTATCCTACTCTTTTCAGTTCAACAGGTTAATACCTGTCTGGTAGTGGTTCTCTATCTATCCTACTCTTTTCAGTTCAGCAGGTTAACACCTGTCTGGTAGTGGTTCTCTATCTATCCTACTCTTTTCAGTTCAACAGGTTAATACCTGTCTGGTAGTGGTTCTCTATCTATCCTACTCTTTTCAGTTCAACAGGTTAATACCTGTCTGGTAGTGGTTCTCTATCTATCCTACTCTTTTCAGTTCAGCAGGTTAACACCTGTCTGGTAGTGGTTCTCTATCTATCCTACTCTTTTCAGTTCAACAGGTTAATACCTGTCTGGTAGTGGTTCTCTATCTATTCTACTCTTTTCAGTTCAGCAGGTTAATACCTGTCTGGTAGTGGTTCTCTATCTATCCTACTCTTTTCAGTTCAGCAGGTTAATACCTGTCTGGTAGTGGTTCTCTATCTATCCTACTCTTTTCAGTTCAGCAGGTTAATACCTGTCTGGTAGTGGTTCTCTATCTATCCTACTCTTTTCAGTTCAGCAGGTTAATACCTGTCTGGTAGTGGTTCTCTATCTATCCTACTCTTTTCAGTTCAGCAGGTTAATACCTGTCTGGTGGTGGTTCTCTATCTATCCTACTCTTTTCAGTTCAGCAGGTTAATATCTGTCTGGTAGTGGTTCTCTATCTATCCTACTCTTTTCAGTTCAGCAGGTTAATACCTGTCTGGTAGTGGTTCTCTATCTATTCTACTCTTTTCAGTTCAGCAGGTTAATACCTGTCTGGTAGTGGTTCTCTATCTATCCTACTCTTTTCAGTTCAGCAGGTTAATACCTGTCTGGTAGTGGTTCTCTATCTATCCTACTCTTTTCAGTTCAGCAGGTTAATACCTGTCTGGTACTGGTTCTCTATCTATTCTACTCTTTTCAGTTCAGCAGGTTAATACCTGTCTGGTAGTGGTTCTCTATCTATCCTACTCTTTTCAGTTCAGCAGGTTAATACCTGTCTGGTACCTGTCTGGTAGTGGTTCTCTATCTATTCTACTCTTTTCAGTTCAGCAGGTTAATACCTGTCTGGCGCCCGAACATAACACATTTCTCTTTACTTCTCTCTAACAACACTGCTACAAACTGATGTCTGTATTGGTACAACATGTCAATGTCATAATCTGTTACACTGTTTCTGTCTCAAATGGCACCCTAATCCCTATACGGTGCAATACTTTTGACCGGGGGGGGGTGTTTGTTCCAGGGGATGACTGATGTCAAGCACTCCATCTATGATACAGTATGATGGGAATGTGTTTGTCAGCAGCATACCACCCTGCATCCCACTGCTGGTTTGATTCTAAGCAGGGTTGGTCCCTGGATGGGAGACCAGATGCTGCTGGAAGTGGTGTTGGAGGGCCAGTAGGAGGCACTCTTTCCTCTGATCTAAAAAAATATCCCAATGTCCCAGGGCAGTGATTGGGGACATTGCCCTGTGTAGGGTGCCATCTTTCAGATGGGATGCTAAACGGGTGTCCTGGCTCTCTGGTCACTAAAGATCCCATGCCACTTATCATAAGAGTAGGGGTGTTAACCCTGGTGTCCTGGCTAAATTCCCAATCTTGCCCTCAAACCATCAAGGTCACCTAATCATCCCCAGCTTCCAATTGTCTGATTCATCCCCCTCCTCTCCCTGTAACTATTCCCCAGGTTGTTGCTGTAAATGAGAATGTGTTCTCAGTCAACTTACTTGGTTAAATAATATAATAAAAACGTACCCCTGTATGCAGAACAATTTACCCATGGAGCATGTCGACAACTTATTCCAGGTAACAGAACTAACCACAGGTCTGAATACTTATGTAAACGTGATATTTCAGTATTTTTTTATATACATTTGCAAAAGAAATTAAATGTGTTTTTGCTTTGTCTTTAATGGGTTTTGTGTGTCGATTGAGGGGGGAAAAAACAATTTCATCCATTTTAGAATAAGGCTGTAACTTAACAAAATGTGGAAAAAGCCAAGGTGCCTGAATACTTTCTGAATCCACTGTGGGCCTTGATTCAATACTAATGTGCTTGTAGACAATGCTTTTATTTAACCTGTTTGGGCTGCAGGGGCAGTACTGAGTAGATGGATAAAATGTGCCCATTTCAAACGGCCTCGTACTCAATTCTTGCTCGTACAATATGCATATTATTATTACTATTGGATAGAAAACACTCTCTAGTTTCTAAAACCGTTTGAATTTTGTCTGTGAGTGAAACAGAACTCATTTGGCAGCACACTTTCTGACCAGGAAGTGGAAAGTCTGAAATCAATGCTCTGTTCAACGGCCTGCCTATAAATGGGCATGATACGTATCGGTATACAGGCACGTCATACACCTTCCCCTAGATGTCAAGAGGAAGTGAGAGAAGAAATGAGGTGAATATCTTGGTCTGAAGTGGAATAAATCCTCTTGGCACCACGAGTCCCCCATTTTCTGTTTTCTCGAAAGCGCGAAGTTGGACCTGGAATTGACTTCTTAAAAGCTGTCGTTATAGGCGACTACTATCTCCGGCTTTGATTTTATTTGATACATGTTACAATATCATCGTAAAGTATGTTTTTTCAATATAGTTTTATTAGATTATTGAAATTTATTCGGGACGTTAGGCGTGTTGCGTTGTCTGCTTTTGTTCAGGATGGATAGCTTCGCGCCACTTGGCTAGTGTGCTTGCTAATTCAAGCAGGACAAAGGACTTTCTAATACCAAACAACGACTGTTCTGGACAAAGGACCCCTTGTACAACATTCTGATGGAAGATCACCAAAGTAGGACCCATTTTGGGATGCTATTTCATATCTGTCGAACTGTGCTATCGCTACCGTTTGCCTTGAATCAATGTTGTTGTGTGTTAGCTATTGTAGTAAGCTAATATAACGCTATATTGTGTTTTCGCTGTAAAACACTTAAAAAATCGGAAATATTGGCTGTATTCACAAGATCTTTGTCTTTCATTTACTATACACCATGTATTTTTCAGAAATGTTTTACGATGAGTATTTAGGTATTTGATGTTGGTGTCTGTAATTACTCTGGTTGCTTCGGTGCTATTTCTGACGGTAGCTGTGATGGTAGCAGCAATGTAAAACTGATTTATACCTCAAATATGCACATTTTTCGAACAAAACATAGATTTATTGTGTAACATGTTATAGGACTGTCTTCTGATGAAGTTGTTTCTTGGTTAGTTTGGTTGGATCTTGGTTAGTTAGGTTGGCTTTGTGCATGCTACCTGTGCTGTGAAAAATGTCTGTCCTTTTTTGTATTTGGTGGTGACCTAACATAAATATACGTGGTGTTTTCGCTGTAAAACATTTTAAAAATCGGACATGTTGGCTGGATTCACAAGATGTGTACCTTTCATTTGCTGTATTGGACTTGTTAATGTGTGAAAGTTAAATATTTCTAAAAAATATATTTTGAATTTCGCGCCCTGCACTTGAGCTGGATGTTGTCATAAGTGTACCGGTGTCGGGCTTGCAGCCTGAAGAAGTTTTAACATGCATGAGGACCAGAACAGCATGTCAGAGAAGAGAGGTTACTGTATTAAAATAGGCCCTACATTTCTATAATGGACAAAATGTCCCCCATTTCCACTTTTAACAACCATGTTAACTTCTACCGAGTCAGAAACCCGGATCCGGGAGCACCCCCCACCCCCCACCAATAAAAAAGCTGAATAGCATAGCTAGCATAGCGTCACAAGTAAATAGTAGCATCTAAATATCATTAAATCACAAGTCCAAGACACCAGATGAAAGATACAGATCTTGTGAATAAAGCCACCATTTCAGATTTTTAAAATGTTTTACAGGGAAGACACAATATGTAAATCTATTAGCTAACCACGTTAGCAAAAGACACCACTTTTCTAACTCCATCAGTTTCTTACTCCATCAGGTGCTATCACCAATTCGGCCAAATAAAGATATTGATAGCCACTAACCAAGAAAAAACCTCATCAGATGACAGTCTGATAACATATTTATTGTATAGGATAGGTTTTGTTAGAAAAATTTGCATATTTCAGGTAGAAATCATAGTTTACAATTGCACCCACCATCACAACTCGACTAGAATAAATACAGAGAGCAACGTGTATTACCTAATTACTAATCATAAAACATTTCTTAAAAATACACAGCTCACAGCAATGGAAAGACACAGATCTTGTGAATTCAGACAATATTTCAGATTTTCTAAGTGTTTTACAGCGAAAACACAATAAATCGTTATATTAGCATACCACATGTGCAAACGTTACCCCAGCATGAATCCAAGGCAACGGGAGCGATAACGTAATCATCGCCAAAATGTATTAATTTTTTCACTAACCTTCTCAGAATTCTTCCGATGACACTCCTGTAACATCATATTACAACATACATATAGAGTTTGTTCGAAAATGTGCATATTTAGCCACAAAAAAACGTGGTTATAACATGACAATACTAGCAAAACTAGCCTGAAAATGTCGGGCTCCATTTTGGACAGTGATCTGGCGTAATGAATAACTAATCGTAAACTTGACTAAAAAATATAGGGTGGACAGCAATCGAAAGACAAATTAGTTCTTAACCTGTTAGGGCTGCAGATAACTTGAATTACCTTATTAATATGGCTGCAGCCCGACGCCGGTACACCTATGACAACATCCAGCTCAAGTGCAGGGCGCCAAATTCAAAAAACAGAAATCTCATAATTAACATTCCTCAGACATTCATGTGTTTTATATCATTTTAAAGGTAATCTTGTTGTTAATCCCACCAAAGTGTCCGATTTCAAATAGGCTTTTCAGCGAAAGCACTACAAACGATTATGTTAGGTCACCACAAAACCACAATAAGCATAGCCATTTTTTACAGCTAAAGATAGCTTCACAAAAAACAGAATAGAGAAAATTAATCACTAACCTTTGATTATTTTCATCAGATGACACTCATAGGACTTCATGTTACACAATACATGCATGCATGTTTTGTTTGATTAAATTCATATTTATATCAAAAAATCTGAGTTTACATTGAGGCGACTAGATTCACTAGTTGCAAAAACATCAAGTGACTTTGCATAGCCCATCGTTTCAACAGAAATATTCATCATAAATATAGATGATAATACAAGTTATACACATTGAATTATAGATATACCTCTCCTTAATGCAACCGCTGTGTCAGATTTAAAAAAAACTTTACGGAAAAAGAAATGCACGCTATAATCTGAGACGGCGCTCAAAAGTAACATACCACAGTTGCAAAGATGGCGTCACCATAAACAAGAAAATACATGATAAATATTTCCTTACCTTTGATGATCTACATCAGAAAGCACACCAGGAATCCCAGGTCCACAATAAATGTTTGTTTTGTTCGAAAAAATCCGTTATTTATGTCCAATTGTTAGCGCGTTTGGTAAACATGTCCAAACGCTAATTCTGGTCAGCTTTATATTGGACAAAATCTTCAAAATGTGATATTACCGGTCAAAGAAACATTTCAAACTAAGTACTGAATCAATCATTAGGATGTTTTTAACATATAGCTTCAATAAAGTTCCAACCAGAGTATTCGTTCTTGTCTGCGTAGGAACGTAGGTGACTTCCATGAAAAAAAATCATGATCAGAAAATGGCTGCTTGATGGACACCTGACTGATTCTGCTATCATTCTCTCCCACAACATCATAGAAGTCTCATTGTAATTTCTATTGATGGTTGACATCTAGTGGAACCCCTAGGCAGTGCAACATCATTAATAGCTCAAGTGGATTTCTTAAGGGACTCTGGTGAATACATACAGGCTCAGATTTCTGACTTCCTGTTTTGATTTCAACTCAGGATTTTGCCTGCCAATATGAGTTCTGTTAATCTCACAGACATAATTCAAACAGTTTTAGAAACTTTAGAGTGTTTTCTATCCAATACTAATAATAATATGCAAATATTAGGAACTATGACTGAGGAGCAGGCCGTTTGATATGGGCACCTTTCATCCAAGCTACTCAATACTGCCCCTTCAGCCATAAGAAGTTAATGACTTAAAGAGGAAGGAAAGGACAGTTCTGTATCAGCTACTTGTATCTTAACTACTTTAAATATGTATCAACCACAGAGCTGACACTTACTAGAAGTTCCCACTCACTACCAGTCAGTTGACTCACTGTACAAGACCTCTCCCCTTCTCTTCAGTCTGTAAGTACTCTTGATATCTTGAAATATGGTTTTTCATTTCTAGCCACAAGTCATGTACTCAAGGGTCTCAGACTTGGGGTGCTGATCTAGGATCAGGTCCCCCCGGGTCCATATAATTATGATCTGAAATGCAAAACTGATCCTAGATCTTACTCTGAGACACTTAGTGAATACAGACACTATCATATAATGATGATATAAAAGGAATGTGTGACTTGCTGTTTATCCTCACAGCTTGGGGATAGGAGTTATCATTCAAGCTGGTGGTAACTGCCTTGCTCATATTGGCAGATTTTTCCACCTTGCCAGCTCTGGGATTTGAACCAGTAATGTTGCAGTTACTGGCCCAACGTTCTTAACCACTAGGCTACCTGCCGATACCGCTGACACTCCATATTACCAAACTATTATGATGTTATTTACACACCATCCACTCAAGGCTGTGATGATGATGTGTTGTTATAACTGCATCCCAAATGACACCATATTCCCTATAGAGTGCACTACTTTGACTAGAGCCCTACCTGCTGCCCCTGATGGTTTGTATGTAGTTATTCACCAGCTATAGAGTGCACTACTTTGACTAGGGCCCTACCTGCTGCCCCTGATGGTTTGTATGTAGTTATTCACCAGCTATAGAGTGCACTACTTTGACTAGAGCCCTACCTGCTGCCCCTGATGGTATGTATGTAGTTATTCACCAGCTATAGAGTGCACTACTTTGACTAGAGCCCTACCTGCTGCCCCTGATGGTATGTATGTAGTTATTCACCAGCTATAGAGTGCACTACTTTGACTAGAGTCCTACCTGCTGCCCCTGATGGTATGTATGTAGTTATTCACCAGCTACAGAGTGCACTAGTTTGACTAGAGCCCTACCTGCTGCCCCTGATGGTATGTATGTAGTTATTCACCAGCTTTAGAGTGCACTACTTTGACTAGAGCCCTACCTGCTGCCCCTGATGGTTTGTATGTAGTTATTCACCAGCTATAGAGTGCACTGCTTTGACTAGAGCCCTACCTGCTGCCCCTGATGGTATGTATGTAGTTATTCACCAGCTATAGAGTGCACTACTTTGACTAGAGCCCTACCTGCTGCCCCTGATGGTTTGTATGTAGTTATTCACCATTTATTGAGTGCACTACTTTGACTAGAGCCCTACCTGCTGCCCCTGATGGTATGTATGTAGTTATTCACCAGCTATTGAGTGCACTACTTTGACTAGAGCCCTACCTGCTGCCCCTGATGGTTTGTATGTAGTTATTCACCAGCTATAGAGTGCACTACTTTAACTAGAGCCCTACCTGCTGCCCCTGATGGTTTGTATGTAGTTATTCACCAGCTATAGAGTGCACTACTTTGACTAGAGCCCTACCTGCTGCCCCTGATGGTATGTATGTAGTTATTCACCAGCTATAGAGTGCACTACTTTGACTAGAGCCCTACCTGCTGCCCCTGATGGTTTGTATGTAGTTATTCACCAGCTACAGAGTGCACTACTTTGACTAGAGCCCTACCTGCTGCCCCTGATGGTATGTATGTAGTTATTCACCAGCTATAGAGTGAGTTGTTGTTTATGTTTCTAAGACTGCAGGGTGGGAGATGCAACAATGGCCTTGAGAACAGCAGGAAGTGTGTTGGTGGTCTTTCTCTGGTCTGTAGCAGGTATGGTCTCATTCTTATCTTTTAATTGCTCTGTTTATCAATCTACAGACATTTCTAAAAGGATAAGAATCATAATGTTATTCTGGTGTGTTTTGTTAGGAGTCTCCACTTCACTTTTAATAGTTATCTTTCACACCTCACTGAGTGATGCTTATCTGTGGTTTCCATTCACACTCAAATCAGGAACTATGGCAACAAAGAGTGGACAAACCCTACTTCACTATGAGCCAATTGGCCTTGTCTTCATTCTGATAACATTGTGTTGTGTGACTGTGTTTCAGTGGGACTGGGTCAGTATGGCTGGAGTGTGAAATACACCACTCAGAGTATCTGTGCCTTGAAGGGGTCAACAGTGAAGCTGTCCTGCTCTTACACATATCCCAGAGGTCATAAAGTCACATCAACCTTCTGGTTCACTAAAATGGAGACTGGTAATGAACCTGAAGATATAGGTCAGGACCCAGAGTATGCAGGTCGTCTGGAGTATCATGGGGATAAGAAGAAAGACTGTACACTGAGAATTACAGACCTGAGAGAGAGTGACTCAGCTGAGTATAAGTTCAGATTTAAAACAGATCAGACCAAAGGGAAATATATTGGCGATCCTGGAGTCACTCTGTCTGTCACAGGTACAGTTACATGCTTTATACTGGTAGTCTGTTCAATTAATATCTACTGTCCATTTAGGTCTAGAAATTGGATTTGTATATATGAAAGATTTAAGAATTAAATGTGTTTGAGAATGTCTTGCATAGTGTGATTAACCTGTTATGGCTGCAGCCCGACGTCAGCCCGACGCCGGTACACCTATGACAACATCCAGCTCAAGTGCAAAAAATGTGCATATTTTAGCTATAAATCAGTTTTACATTACTGCTACCATCATAGCTACAGTCAGAAATCGCACGGGAGTAGCCAGAGAAAATACAGACACCAACGTCAACTACTAATTACACATCATAAAACATTTCAGAGAAATATATGGTGGATAGCTAATGAAAGAGAAAGATCTTGTGAATAGAGCCAATATTTCCGATTTTTGAAGTGTTTTACAGCGAAAACACAATATATCGTCATATTAGCTTACTACAATAGCTAACACACAGCAGCATTGACTCAAGGCAAACGGTAGCATAGCACAGTTCGACAGATATATGAAAAAGCATCCCAAATTGGGTCCTTATCTTTGTTGATCTTCCATCAGAATGTTCTCCAAGGGGTCCTTTGTTCAGAAACGTCTTTATTTCGATCCAGAACGAACAATTTCCCTCTTGAATTAGCAAGCACACTGGCAGTGCGACGCTAACCTCTCCATCTTGAAAAAATTCTTGCGTCGCATCACGTCTAAAGTCCAGAATACATTTCAATAATATAATTAAACTATATTGAAATAACATACTTTAGGATGATATTGTGACATGTATCAAATAAAATCGAAGCCAGAGATCATATTCACCTTTACAGAGTGTTTTCCAGGAGCCGAGTCCAGGTCCTACTTCGCGCCCAGAAAGAAAAATAAACTGCGCAACACTCACTCCAAGAGGTTGTGTTCAAATCCAGGACGAGATAATCAAGTCATTTCTGCTCTCACTTCCGCATGACACCCAGAGGAAGGCGTATGACGTGTTTCTACAGTCCTAAGTGACATGCCCTTTTATAGACAAGGTCTTGAAGAGCGACATCGATTTTGGAAATCTCACTTCCGGATAGGAAATGGGCTGTAAAAATAGTTCTGTTCCACTTAGAGAAATAATTAAAACGGTTTTAGAAACTAGAGACTGTTTTCTATCCAATAGCAATAATAATATGCATATTGTAAGAGCAAAAATTGATTAAGAGGCCGTTTGAAAATTGGCACATATTTTCCAGTTTTTCAATACGCCCCCTGCAGCCATAACAAGTTTTTAATGCAATCGCTGAATTACATTTCTAAAATTATCCTTACTGTGCAATACAGGGTTCGCCAAGCGAAGCTATACCAAAAAAAATGGCGGAATATGCGTATAACATTTTTCGACAGAACAACGATTTATCATCTTAAATATTTCTTACTGTGAGGTGATCTTCCATCAGAATCTTGGGCAATGTATCCTTTCTTGGGTCTAATCTTCTTTTGGTCGAAAGATGTCCTCTTGTCCGTCGAAATGCCCACTAACGTTCGACCGGGACCCCGAAACGTGCCCGGCGCTTCAAAGTGCATCACAAAGCAATGCCTCAAAATCGCACTAAACGGATATAAATTGCTATAAAACGGTTTAAATTAACTACCTTATGATGTTTTTAACACCTATAACGAGTAAAAACATGACCGGCGATATATAAGTGGCTAAACCAACGCTTGGAAAGAGAGCCAGTCCGACGTCCATCTTGCGTCAGGCGCAGCAGGAAAAGAACGGTACATCCGGTCTTTCGCGTTTTATACAGGCCCTGATTGCGCAATCGACTCCATTCAAATTGTCACCTCTTACTGACATCTAGAGGAAGGCATGGGCAGTGTTTGTATCCTCATAGGATTTACAGGGACTTTAAAACTGACCTGGGACCAGAGGCCAACATTTCTGAAATCTCACTCCATATCAGGAAAAGTGCTGTAGAATGAGTTCTGTTTCACTCAGAGACATAATTCAAACGGCTATAGAAACTAGAGAGTGTTTTCTATCCAATAATAACAATAATATGCATATTGTACGAGCAAGAATTGAGTATGAGGCAGTTTAATTTGGAGACGATAAATGCTAACGTTGAAACAGCACCCCCTATATTGAGAAAAGGTTAACAATATGTTGACTATTCTATATGGAATGTTTATAATATCTTATAATGTGTTGCCTTGTCCCTCTGAGTTCTAGATAGAACAGGTCAAAGTTCCATTTACATTTGGTCAGTTCCATGATGTCATTCATTCTATTCTACAAACACATTCAATTCACACTCTTCATCAGCTGCATCAAAGTGGTACGGAAGGGTCCAGTGTTCTAGACTAGAGTTCTCCCTACTGGCATCTCAACATTACTGCAGTGTTCTAGACTAGAGCTCTCCCTACTGGCATCTCAACATTACTGCAGTGTTCTAGACTAGAACTCCACCTTCTGGCATCTCAACATTACTGCATCATCCTAATAATAATGTCCTCAATAATGTTGGACTAATAACAACATTACAAACTGACAATACATCAGATAGAATGGTGAAACACAACACTGGCTACTTGACAAAGTCACATTTAATCACACAAACACTGATGTCTGTAGTATTACAACATGCCACTATCATATTATGTTACACTGTTGACCCTTGTGTACAGTACTGGTAGTAGCATTAGTTAGCAGAGGAATCAGTATCATCATCACCATAACCTGCTGTATTGACTGCTGCTGTCCATATACTGTATAGTCTAATGTAGCCTGTTATCCATATATAGTCTAATGTAGCCTGTTATCCATATATAGTCTAATGTAGCCTGTTATCCATATATAGTCTAATGTAGCCTGTTATCCATATATATTGTCTAATGTAGCCTGTTATCTATACATATTCTAATGTAGCCTGTTATCCATATATAGTCTAATGTAGCCTGTTATCCATATATAGTCTAATGTAGCCTGTTATCTATACATATTCTAATGTAGCCTGTTATCCATATATAGTCTAATGTAGCCTGTTATCCATATATAGTCTAATGTAGTCTGTTATCCATATATAGTCTAATGTAGCCTGTTATCCATATATAGTCTAATGTAGCCTGTTATCCATATATAGTCTAATGTAACCTGTTATCCATATATAGTCTAATGTAGCCTGTTATCCATATATAGTCTAATGTAGCCTGTTATCCATATATATTGTCTAATGTAGCCTGTTATCCATATATATTGTCTAATGTAGCCTGTTATCCATATATATTGTCTAATGTAGCCTGTTATCCATATATATTGTCTAATGTAGCCTGTTATCCATATATATTGTCTAATGTAGCCTGTCATCCATATATATTGTCTAATGTAGCCTGTCATCCATATATATTGTCTAATGTAGCCTGTCATCCATATATATTGTCTAATGTAACCTGTTATCCATATATATTGTCTAATGTAACCTGTTATCCATATATATTGTCTAATGTAACCTGTTATCCATATATATTGTCTAATGTAGCCTGTTATCCATATACATTGTCTAATGTAGCCTGTTATCCATATACATTGTCTAATGTAGCCTGTTATCCATATACATTGTCTAATGTAGCCTGTTATCCATATACATTGTCTAATGTAGCCTGTTATCCATATACATTGTCTAATGTAGCCTGTTATCCATATACATTGTCTAATGTAGCCTGTTATCCATATACATTGTCTAATGTAGCCTGTTATCCATATATATTGTCTAATGTAGCCTGTTATCCATATATATTGTCTAATGTAGCCTGTTATCCATATATATTGTCTAATGTAGCCTGTTATCCATATATATTGTCTAATGTAGCCTGTTATCCATATATATTGTCTAATGTAGCCTGTTATTATACATAGTCTAATGTAGCCTGTTATCCATATATAGTCTAATGTAGCCTGTTATCTATACATATTCTAATGTAGCCTGTTATCTATACATATTCTAATGTAGCCTGTTAGACTATATATGGATAACAGGCTACATTAGACTATATATGGATAATGTAGCCTGTTAATCATATATTGTCTAATGTAGCCTGTTATCCATATATATATAGTCTAATGTATCCTGTATCCATATACATATTCTAATGTATCCTGTTATCCATATATATTCTAATGTTGCCTGTTATCCATATATAGTCTAATGTAGCCTGTTATCCATATATAGTCTAATGTAGCCTGTTATCCATATATAGTCTAATGTAGCCTGTTATCCATATATAGTCTAATGTAGCCTGTTATCCATATATAGTCTAATGTAGCCTGTTATCCATATATAGTCTAATGTAGCCTGTTATCCATATATTGTCTAATGTAGCCTGTTATCCATATATCGTCTAATGTAGCCTGTTATCCATATACATTGTCTAATGTAGCCTGTTATCCATATACATTGTCTAATGTAGCCTGTTATCCATATACATTGTCTAATGTAGCCTGTTATCCATATATATTGTCTAATGTAGCCTGTTATCCATATATATTGTCTAATGTAGCCTGTTATCCATATATATTGTCTAATGTAGCCTGTTATCCATATATATTGTCTAATGTAGCCTGTTATCCATATATATTGTCTAATGTAGCCTGTTATCCATATATATTGTCTAATGTAGCCTGTTATCCATATATATTGTCTAATGTAGCCTGTTATCCATATATATTGTCTAATGTAGCCTGTCATCCATATATATTGTCTAATGTAGCCTGTCATCCATATATATTGTCTAATGTAGCCTGTCATCCATATATATTGTCTAATGTAGCCTGTCATCCATATATATTGTCTAATGTAGCCTGTTATCCATATATATTGTCTAATGTAGCCTGTTATCCATATATATTGTCTAATGTAGCCTGTTATCCATATATATTGTCTAATGTAGCCTGTTATCCATATATATTGTCTAATGTAGCCTGTTATCCATATATATTGTCTAATGTAGCCTGTTATCCATATATATTGTCTAATGTAGCCTGTTATCCATATATATTGTCTAATGTAGCCTGTTATCCATATATATTGTCTAATGTAGCCTGTTATCCATATATATTGTCTAATGTAGCCTGTTATCCATATATATTGTCTAATGTAGCCTGTTATCCATATATATTGTCTAATGTAGCCTGTTATCCATATATAGTTTAATGTAGCCTGTTATACACATATAGTCTTATGTAGCCTGTTATCCATATATAGTCTAATGTAGCCTGTTATCCATACATATTCTAATGTAGCCTGTTATCCATATATATTCTAATGTAGCCTGTTATCTATACATATTCTAATGTAGCCTGTTATCCATATATAGTCTAATGTAGCCTGTTATCCATATATAGTCTAATGTAGCCTGTTATCCATATATAGTCTAATGTAACCTGTTATCCATATATAGTCTAATGTAGCCTGTTATCCATATGTAGTGTATTGTAGCCAGTTATCCATATATAGTCTAAAGTAGCCTGTTATCTATATATAGTCTAATGTAGCCTGTTATCCATATACATTGTCTAATGTAGCCTGTTATCCATATACATTGTCTAATGTAGCCTGTTATCCATATACATTGTCTAATGTAGCCTGTTATCCATATACATTGTCTAATGTAGCCTGTTATCCATATACATTGTCTAATGTAGCCTGTTATCCATATACATTGTCTAATGTAGCCTGTTATCCATATATATTGTCTAATGTAGCCTGTTATCTATACATATTCTAATGTAGCCTGTTTTCCATATATAGTCTAATGTAGCCTGTTATCCATATATAGTCTAATGTAGCCTGTCATGTATATATATTGTCTAATGTAGCCTGTCATCCATATATATTGTCTAATGTAGCCTGTTATCCATATATATAGTCTAATGTAGCCTGTTATCCATATACATTGTCTAATGTAGCCTGTTATCCATATACATTGTCTAATGTAGCCTGTTATCCATATACATTGTCTAATGTAGCCTGTTATCCATATACATTGTCTAATGTAGCCTGTTATCCATATACATTGTCTAATGTAGCCTGTTATCCATATATATTGTCTAATGTAGCCTGTTATCCATATATATTGTCTAATGTAGCCTGTTATCCATATATATTGTCTAATGTAGCCTGTTATCTATATAGTCTAATGTAGCCTGTTATCTATACATATTCTAATGTAGCCTGTTATCCATATATAGTCTAATGTAGCCTGTTATCCATATATAGTCTAATGTAGCCTGTTATCCATATATAGTCTAATGTAGCCTGTTATCCAAACATAGTCTAATGTAGCCTGTTATACATATATATTGTCTAATGTAGCCTGTTATCCATATATATTGTCTAATGTAGCCTGTTATCTATACATATTCTAATGTAGCCTGTTATCCATATATAGTCTAATGTAGCCTGTTATCCATATATATTGTCTAATGTAGCCTGTTATCCATATATATTCTAATGTAGCCTGTTATCCATATATAGTCTAATGTAGCCTGTTATCCATATATAGTCTAATGTAGCCTGTTATCCACATATAGTCTAATGTAGCCTGTTATACACATATAGTCTAATGTAGCCTGTTATACACATATAGTCTAATGTAGCCTGTTATACACATATAGTCTAATGTAGCCTGTTATCCATATATATTGTCTAATGTAGCCTGTTATCTATACATATTCTAATGTAGCCTGTTATCTATACATATTCTAATGTAGCCTGTTATCTATACATAGTCTAATGTAGCCTGTTATCCATATATATTGTCTAATGTAGCCTGTTATCTATACATATTCTAATGTAGCCTGTTATCCATATATATTGTCTAATGTAGCCTGTTATCCATATATATTGTCTAATGTAGCCTGTTATCTATACATATTCTAATGTAGCCTGTTATCCATATATAGTCTAATGTAGCCTGTTATCTATACATATTCTAATGTAGCCTGTTTTCCATATATAGTCTAATGTAGCCTGTTATCCATATATAGTCTAATGTAGCCTGTCATGTATATATATTGTCTAATGTAGCCTGTCATCCATATATATTGTCTAATGTAGCCTGTCATCCATATATATAGTCTAATGTAGCCTGTTATCCATATATAGTCTAATGTAGCCTGTTATCTATACATATTCTAATGTAGCCTGTTATCTATATATAGTCTAATGTAGCCTGTTATCCATATACAGTCTAATGTAGCCTGTTATCCATATATAGTCTAATGTAGACTGTTATCAATATATAGTTTAATGTTGTGGCGTATTCTGCACAGAGCCTTCACCGTGCGCTGCCACTTTAAGAGCACATAAGCAGTCAGGAAGGAGGAAATACAGCTCTTCTGGCTCTCTGTGTGGAGCTGTTGGTTGGTTCAGTGTGTGCTGCTCTCTCTGTGTGGAGCTGTTGGTTGGTTCAGTGTGTGCTGCTCTGCAGAAAGGCTTGTTTATTTTCAGTGTGCTTAGTTGTAAAGTGTTAAGTCGATCGCCGGTGTTACCTCTCTAGGTCGTGGTTTTAAAATACTTGTTTTTCCAGACGTTGAAGTTAGGTTCACTTTAGGTTCTGAATGAAAGATGAAAAGACGTGATTTATGTACGTGTGTGTTTGTGCAAAATGAAAGCTGGTCCAGACTGGGCAAAATCTCAACCAAACTAGACGTCTATGATTGGTTCAGATTTGGTCCTGACCAGACCAAAAACCAACGTCCGTGAACGTGGAAATCAGGGCCGGTCCGGAATGCACCAAAAAAAACATCCAAAAGGTGTCAGTGTTGGACGGTGTTGTCTGAAATGTAATTTTAGGAATGCCCATCTATGTTGTAGGCCTACCATTTGTAAAACACCAAAGAAGACTGCCAGTTCGGACATGACCAAAAAAGATGTCCAAAAGACGTCGGCCTGTGCTTACGGGGGTGTTTTCTACCATGTCGGCCCACAATGGAATTTCATGAATGACCATCCGTTTGATAGGTCTACCGTTTGTAAAACAGGCCACTTCATCAACTTACTTAGTCCTGATTCCTGTGACTAATCAATTTGGCTAATTAAGCTCTTAATTCCAGCTACCCAACTTTATCAGGAGGAGTAATCCTGAGCCTATTTGCAAAGTGTTTACACAGCGGCAAATGCAGAAATATGTTTTTCTCTCTCGCTATGATCAGCTTAGTAAAACATTGAAGGATACAAACTTGAAACCACTGATCATGACAATTTAGCCCACGGGATGAATCTCCTGGACAGCAGTGACTAGCCTGGTTGTCCAGACCATATTGTCTATTTTACTTTGACCTGTCCTGTTTTTAGAATATGTTGTTTGTGAAGTGTCAGCTCATTTTTTATGTGATTGGGCGTCATTTAGGTTAGGCTATTTGATCGGAGAAACCTGATGTAAAAAGTTTCCTGAAAAGGCCACATATTCTTTCTACCAAATGTTATATCTGCTGCAGTGATGCGTCTCTCCAACAGCACCCTGGAGAGGCATGCTGGGAATGGACAATATACACATTTTGCATCAGCGCTCACCTAAAAACCCCACTGGTTGAGAGAAATTGTCATTGTTTTTAGGCAGAATTATGTGAGGTTTTCTGTGTTGTTGGATGTGGGTCTTGGTCAGTTTATCTCAGAAAATGCCGCCCTCGTCAATCTGCCGCCATATGCCTAGTGCTGCCTGATGACAAGGTTGGCCTTGTGTCTCATGTTAATACTACTCCTAAACACAACCCACCATCACTGTCTCTCATGTTAATACTACTCCTAAAAACAACCCACCATCACTGTGTCTCATGTTAATACTACTCCTAAACACAGCCCACCATCACTGTGTCTCATGTTAATACTACTCCTAAACACAACCCACCATCACTGTGTCTCATGTTAATACTACTCCTAAACACAACCCACCATCACTGTGTCTCATGTTAATACTACTCCTAAACACAACCCACCATCACTGTGTCTCATGTTAATACTACTCCTAAACACAACCCACCATCACTGTGTCTCATGTTAATACTACTCCTAAACACAACCCACCGTCACTGTGTTTCATGTTAATACTACTCCTAAACACAACCCACCATCACTGTGTCTCATGTTAATACTACTCCTAAACACAACCCACCATCACTGTGTCTCATGTTAATACTACTCCTAAACACAACCCACCATCACTGTGTCTCATGTTAATACTACTCCTAAACACAACCCACCATCACTGTGTCTCATGTTAATACTACTCCTAAACACAACCCACCGTTACTGTGTCTCATGTTAATACTACTCCTAAACACAACCCACCATCACTGTGTCTCATGTTAATACTACTCCTAAACACAACCCACCATCACTGTGTCTCATGTTAATACTACTCCTAAACACAACCCACCATCACTGTGTCTCATGTTAATACTACTCCTAAACACAACCCACCGTTACTGTGTCTCATGTTAATACTACTCCTAAACACAACCCACCATCACTGTGTCTCATGTTAATACTACTCCTAAACACAACCCACCATCACTGTGTCTCATGTTAATACTACTCCTAAACACAACACACCATCACTGTGTCTCTTGTTAATACTACTCCTAAACACAACCCACCATCACTGTGTCTCATGTTAATACTACTCCTAAACACAACACACCATCACTGTGTCTCATGTTAATACTACTCCTAAACACAACCCACCATCACTGTGACTCTTGTTAAAACTACTCCTAAACACAACCCACCATCACTGTGTCTCATGTTAAAACTACTCCTAAAGCTCTTACGAAGCATCAACTCAATCACTCTTACTCTTACTGTCACTCTGTTGCTCTGAGAGCTCTTAAAATAGCATGCTAAAGTTGTCATGTGAAACAACATGTACAATGTACTTCCCATCTTTTGTAGCATACAATATAGCTCAGTATTTGTCAAAGCTGCCAATCACTTTGGTTGTGACTGTATATCTAACAATCAGATTAATATATAAAAATACATGTATACACACACACACACACACACACACACACACACACACACACACACACACAGTTATACTTGACCCTGTTATACTTTGACAGTGAACATGACCCTATTGAATGGAGATCTGGGTATTACTGGCAAACTCTACTGATCATGTTTTAAACATGTAAATTAATAAACTGAACTAAACTAAACACATGAAATCACAGTCCAGGATCAGTATTCACAAAGTGTATCAGAGTAGCAGTGCTGATCTGGGATCAGTTTAGCCTTTTAGATCATAATTATACGGACCGTCTGAGACACTTTATGAACACAGGCCCTGATGTAACAACCAAAACACAGTTCAAAATAAACCAACAAGAACAAAGATACAGTAAGTCATGTGATGTTTGGCTAAAAACATCAAAACTAAACTATATAACAAGATATCGTCAAATGTACTTACAGAGTGAAGCGAAGGGGAAGGTCTTGTACAGTTAGTCAACGTGCTGTCACTGCGTGGAAACAAGAAGTAGTCTACTGTAAGAGTTAGCCTAAGTGTGAGTTCTGTGGTTGACACGTTTTAAAAGTAGCCTGGTCAGGGCATGCAGGAACAGCATGTCACATAAGGGATGTTACTGTATCTAAATAGAAAATGGTCTAAAGTCAGCATACTGTAGTTACATTTCTTTATTTGAGGAGTGGACCTACATGTTTTACAAGAGACAAAATGTGACCTATTCCCATCACTCTTCCTCAGCTGGTACTGAAGGTTCCAGAACCAATGAAATGGGAGAATCTTTGGTACCAGTGTTCTAGACTAGAGCTCTCCCTACTGACATCTCAACATTACTGCAGCTTCCAGGCTTCATATGTCCCTACTAGTCCGATGAAAATATACAAAATAGAAGGAAGAAAATGTCAAAAATATATAGAGAATAAAACAGTTACACCCATAAACATTTTGTTTCATTTGGACATATGTTGAACTGGTGTTTGAATTGAGTGAACTAGTGATCCCAACTAGCTTGTTAGCTACATGAAGCTGCTCTTATTCAGTGATAAACAAGTATTTTTGTGCATCACACAGCTACTCTGAATGGACTGGATTGTGAACAATATGATGTGCTGCAGCTGAATTACAGCAAGACCGTATAGTTAGCTAGTGAGCTAGCTAGTTAGCTTACTCTTAGCTATCAACATTAGCTAGCTAGCTAGATACAACAGACGACAGTGAGCTGTCATTATGCCAAGGCCAAGGCAAGCTGCTCTGAGTTTCCAGTGTGTGCTTGTGTGAAAGAGATGTGTTCAGCTCACTGATCTTCAGAACAACGGACCCAAAGTGAACCCTGACATGCATATAACTAAGTCTGTCTATCTGTCTGGGATAATTGTGTCCTATTGTGTCTGCATGATGCGTGTTTTTGGAAAATGACAATGAATAATCTTTCATGAAAATGTTTATTGCTGCTTCGTTATTGTTATTTTATTGTGTGATTTATATAGTTTTTTTTAGCATTTTCTTAATTGAAGAAATCTAATATTTTCTTACATATAAACAACTGCATTGTTGCTTAAGAGCGTGTCCTTAACCATTTCACACGTGACTAATACAATTTGATTTGATTTGTGTGTTTAGGTGCTGGACGTTGCTCCCTCTGACACTGGGTTTCTGAACATCTAAAAGTCTGAGCCGTTTGGGGGGTTCTACTAGCTGACATATGGAATTGTTTTAAGGTGGTCATACCGTGGATTGTTTAGATATTTGATTTTGAATTTTTGTTCCCATTTAGGAAAAAAAATATCCATAATTAAAAAAAAAAATTACTGCTATAGCAAT
This sequence comes from Salvelinus namaycush, assembly GCF_016432855.1. Taxonomy (NCBI): domain Eukaryota; kingdom Metazoa; phylum Chordata; class Actinopteri; order Salmoniformes; family Salmonidae; genus Salvelinus; species Salvelinus namaycush. The sequence continues at coordinate 74,784,530 of NC_052308.1, read as the reverse complement.
TAACACTCCTTTACTGCTATAGCCCATATAAACACATTGAATAACACATTGATAAATGGCAAAAACAAAGACAGTGGAGAAATGTATCATAAGAACTAAGGTTTTGAAGTGACAGTCCTATATCTAGGATATATAACAAAGCTCAGGAAATATATATATTTTTGGGGGGACACAATATACACAAAAGGATGTGAACATCCCTTCGATTTAGTGGATTAGGCTATTTCTGACACACCCGTTGCTGACAGATGTAAACAAATCGAGCACACAGCCATGCAATCTCCATAAACAAACATTGTCAGTAGAATGGCCTTACTGATGAGCTCAGTGACTTTCAACGTGGCACCGTTATACGATGCCACCTTTACAACAAGTCAGTTAATCACATTTCTGCCCTGCTAGAGCTGCCCTGGTCAACTGTAAGTGCTGTTATTATGACGTGGTAACGTCTAAGAGCACCAACGGCTCAGCCGCGAAGTGGTAGGCCACACAAGTTGGGACCGCCGAGTGCTGAAGTGCCTAGCGTGTAAAATAAATAGTGTGTCCTCGGCTGCAACACTCACTACCGAGTTCCGAACTGCTGCTGGAAGCAACATCAGCACAAGATCAGTTTGTCGGGAGCTTCATGAAATGGGATTCCATGGCCGAGCAGCCGCACACAAGCTTAAGATCACCATGCGCAATGCCAAGCGTCGGCTGGAGTAGTGTTAAGCTTTCCGCCATTGGACTCTGGAGCAGTGGAAACTCGTTCTCTGGAGTGATGAATCACGCTTCTCTATCTGGCAGTCAGACGGATGAATCTGGGTTTGGTGGGGCTCTTTCTCATGGTTTGGGCTAGATCCCTTAGTTCCAGTGAAGAGAGATCTTAATGCTACAACATACAATGACTTTCTATACGATTCTGTGCTTCCAACTTTGTGGCAACAGTTTGGGGAAGACACTTTCCTGTTTCAGCATGACAATGCCCCCGTGTACAAAGCAAGGTCCATACAGAAATGTTTGTCGAGATTGGTGTGGAAGATCTTGAATGGCCTGCACAGAGCCCAGACCTCAACCCCATCAAAAACCTTTGGGATGAATTGGAACGCCGACTGCACGTCAGGCCTAATCGCCCAACATCAGTGCCCAACCTCACTAATGCTCTTGTGGCTGAATGGAAACAAGTCCCCACAGCATTGTTCCAACATCTAGTGGAAAGCCTTCCCAGAAGAGTGGAGGTTGTTATAGTAGCAATGCACAACACATCAGCTGTACAGTGGGGAGAACAAGTATTTGATACACTGCCGATTTTGCAGGTTTTCCTACTTACAAAGCATGTAGAGGTCTGTAATTTTTATCATAGGTACACTTCAACTGTGAGAGACGGAATCTAAAACAAAAATCTAGAAAATCACATTGTTTGATTTTTAAGTAATTAATTTGCATTTTATTGCATGACATAAGTAGTTGATCACCTACCAACCAGTAAGAATTCCGGCTCTCACAGACCTGTTAGTGTCACGTTCCTGACCTGTTTTCCTTTGTTATGTATTTGTTTTAGTTGGTCAGGGCGTGAGTTGGGTGGGTTGGTCTAGGTTTGTTTTTCTATGTTGGGATTTTGTGTTCGGCCTGGTATGATTCTCAATCAGAGACAGGTGTGTATCGTTGTCCCTGATTGAGAGTCATACTAAGGCAGCCAGGGTTTCACTGGTGTTTTGTGGGTGTTTGTTTCCTGTGTCAGTGTTTGGGCCACACAGGACTGTTTTCAGGTTAGTCACGTTTGTAGAGTTTCGTAATTTGTAGTGTTTGTTGTTTGTTCATTAAAACATGAATACCTACTACTCCGCATCTTGGTCCGATCCATGCTCCTCCTCGTCTGAGGAGGAGAACGACTACGACAACCTTAACAGAAACACCCACCAAAACAGGATCAAGCGGAGTGGAGAAGGAAGGCAGGAACAACAGCAATGGGGAAAAGAGGAATGGACTTGGGAGGAGATCCTAGACGGCAAAGGACCCTGGGCAGAGCCAGTGGAGTGTCGCCGCCCCAAAGCGGAGCTGGAGGCAGCGAAAGCGGAGAGGAGGTTGTATGAGGCTAAAGCAAGGCAGAGCGGCTGGAAGCCCGAGAGGCTCACCCAAAAATTTCTTGGGGGGGGGCTAAAGGGGAGTGTGGCGAAGCCGGGTTGGTTACCTGAGCCAACTCCCCGGGCTTACCGTGGAGTGAGAGGGCGTCGTACTGGTCAGACACCGTGTTATGCGGTAAAGCGCACGGTGTCCCCAGTACGCGTGCTTAGCCCAGTGCGGGCTATTCCACCTTGCCGCACTGAGAGGGCTAGGTTGGGCATCGAGCCGGATGTCATGAAGCCGGCCCAACGTATCTGGCCTCCAGTACGTCTCCTCGGGCCGGCGTACATGGCACCAGCCTTACAGGTGGTGTCCCCGGTTCGCCTGCATAGCCCAGTGCGGGTTATTCCACCTCGCCGCACTGGCAGGGCTACGGGGACCATTCAACCTGGTAAGGTTGGGGAGGCTTGGTGCTCAAGAGCGCGTGTCCTCCTTCACGGTCCGGTATATCCGGCGCCACCTTCCCACCCCAGCTCAGTACCACCAGTGCCTACTCCATGCACCAGGCTTCCAGTGCGTTTCCAGAGCCCTGTTCCTCCTCCACGCACTCTCCCTATGGTGCGTGTCTCTCCAGCTCCGGTACCACGCACCAGGCCTACTGTGCGCCTCAGCAGGTCAGAGTCGGCCGTCTGCCCAACGCCGCCTGCACTGCTCGTCTGCCCAGCGCCGTCTGAGCTGCCTGCACTGCCTGCCTGCCCAGCACCATCTGAGCCATCCGTCTGCCCAGCGCCGTCTGAGCCATCCGTCTGCCCAGCGCCGTCTGAGCCATCCGTCTGCCCAACGCCGTCTGAGCCATCCGTCTGCCCAGCGCCGTCTGAGCCATCCGTCTGCCCAACGCCGTCTGAGCCATCCGTCTGCCCAGCGCCGTCTGAGCCATCCGTCTGCCCAACGCCGTCTGAGCCATCCGTCTGCCCAACGCCGTCTGAGCCATCCGTCTGCCCAGCGCCTTCTGAGCCATCCGTCTGCCCAGCGCCTTCTGAGCCATCCGTCTGCCACGAGCCATTAGAGCCGCCCGTCTGTCCCGAGCCATTAGAGCCGTCCGTCAGTCAGGAGCCGCTAGAGCCGTCCGTCAGTCAGGAGCTGCCAGAGCCGCCAGCCAGTCAGGAGCTGCCAGAGCCGCCAGCCAGTCAGGAGCTGCCAGAGCCGCCAGCCAGTCAGGAGCTGCCAGAGCCGCCAGCCAGTCAGGAGCTGCCAGAGCCGCCAGCCAGTCAGGAGCTGCCAGAACCGCCAGCCAGTCAGGAGCTGCCAGAGCTGCCCTACAGTCATGAGCTGCCCTACAGTCATGAGCTGCCCTACAGTCATGAGCTGCCCTTCAGTCATGAGCTGCCCTTCAGTCATGAGCTGCCCTCCAGTCATGAGCTGCCCTCCAGTCATGAGCTGCCCTCCAGTCATGAGCTGCCCTCCAGTCATGAGCTGCCCTCCAGTCATGAGCTGCCCTACAGTCATGAGCTGCCCTCCAGTCATGAGCTGCCCTCCAGTCATGAGCTGCCACTCAGTCATGAGCTGCCACTCAGTCATGAGCTGCCACTCAGTCATGAGCTGCCACTCAGTCCGGAGCTGCCACTCAGTCCGGAGCTGCCACTCAGTCCGGAGCTGCCCCTTATCCTGGTGCTGCCCCTTATCGTGGTGCTGCCCCTTATCCTGCTGCTGCCCCTTATCCTGGTGCTGCCCCTTATCCTGGTGCTGCCCCTTATCCTGGTGCTGCCCCTCAGTCAACTGCTACCCCTCAGTCTGTTACTGCCTTTTGGAATAGCGGGATTGACATGGAGGGTGAATATTGGGAGGAGGCCACGGAAGCGGGGGTTGACTATGGTGGGGTGGGGACCACGACCAGCGCCAGAGCCGCCACCGTGGACAGACGCCCACCCAGACCCTCCCCTAGACTTTGTGCTGGTGCGCCCGGAGTTCGCACCTTAAGGGGGGGGTTCTGTCACGTTCCTGACCTGTTTTCCTTTGTTATGTATTTGTTTTAGTTGGTCAGGGCGTGAGTTGGGTGGGTTGGTCTAGGTTTGTTTTTCTATGTTGGGATTTTGTGTTCGGCCTGGTATGATTCTCAATCAGAGACAGGTGTGTATCGTTGTCCCTGATTGAGAGTCATACTAAGGCAGCCAGGGTTTCACTGGTGTTTTGTGGGTGTTTGTTTCCTGTGTCAGTGTTTGGGCCACACAGGACTGTTTTCAGGTTAGTCACGTTTGTAGAGTTTCGTAATTTGTAGTGTTTGTTGTTTGTTCATTAAAACATGAATACCTACTACTCCGCATCTTGGTCCGATCCATGCTCCTCCTCGTCTGAGGAGGAGAACGACTACGACAACCTTAACAGTTAGATTTTCTTTAAGAAGCTCTCCTGTTCTCCACTCATTACCTGTATTAACTGCACCTGTTTGAACTCGTTAACTGTATAAAAGACACCAGTCCACACACTCAATCAAACAGACTCCAACCTCTCCACAATGGCCAAGACCAGAGAGCTGTGTAAGGACACCAGGGATAAAATTGTAGACCTGCACAAGGCTGGGATGGGCTACAGGACAAAAGGCAAGCAGCTTGGTGAGAAGGCAACAACTGTTGGCGCAATTATTAGAAAATGGAAGAAGTTCAAGATGATGGTCAATCACCCTCGGTCTGGGGCTCCATGCAAGATCTCACCTCGTGGGGCATCAATGATCATGAGGAAGGTGAGGGATCAGCCCAGAACTACACGGCAGGACCTGGTCAATGACCTGAAGAGAGCTGGGACCACAGTCTCAAAGAAAACCATTACTAACACACTACGCCGTCATGGATTAAAATCCTGCAGCGCACGCAAGGTCCCCCTGCTCAAGCCAGCGCATGTCCAGGCCCGTCTGAAGTTTGCCAATGACCATCTGGATGATCCAGAGGAGGAATGGGAGAAGGTTGTGGTCTGATGAGACAAAAATAGAGCTTTTTGGTCTAAACTCCACTCGCCATGTTTGGAGGAAGAAGAAGGATGAGTACAACCCCAAGAACACCATCCCAACCGTGAAGCATGGAGGTGGAAACATCATTCTTTGGGGATGCGTTTCTGCAGAGGGGACAGGACGACTGCACCGTATTGAGGGGAGGATGGATGGGGCCATGTATCGCCAGATCTTGGCCAACAACCTCCTTCCCTCAGTAGATGGGTCGTGGCTGGGTCTTCCAGCATGACAACGACCCGAAAAACACAGCCGAGAGAGAGAGAGAGAGAGAGAGAGATCAAGATCAAGATCAAGATCAAGATCAAGATTTAAGGTGTTATGTATCTGTGATCTTTGGGGTTACAGTGGATTGTCTCAGAGAACATGTCCACATCCTGAGAGTACTGGCTGCTTAAACAACGGAATACCCTTCTCTGGAGGAGAACACACACATACAGTGTTAAACTGGGGTCATTTCAGTGAATAGATATAATCATTCTGAGACAATTGTGTTCATGTCACCTGTTAGTGAGACTCTCTTCCTCTTTACAGGGTCTGAACTCTCCACCTGAAATGAGACAACTCAGTTAACACTGCCTCTGTTAGCAACTACACCATTACTCAAATCAAATTTTCTGTCTTTTACGGTGTAAACAAAACACAGGTATTACAATCACTGGCTGCCATGGCAACATGGTGAAGAATGATCAAAGTACTACTTATTTCTTAGTTAAAATCACAACCTTACAATCAGAGGTTGCGTCCCAATTCTGCACCCAATGATGGAAACTCTGGTGCAAGGCAAGTCCACACTCGGGGATAAATGTGGAGGATTGTGGACCATAATTCGGCTCTGGCAGGCCCACTTTTTCTATCTTCTCTCATAAACCTGCTCCCTGATTGGCTGAGTGGGGGGCGGGTCTTTATGTACAGACCATTGAACAGTCTGCAGACGATATACATCTGAGAGAGGAGGGACATACGGACAGTTAGACACTGTCTGTCTGTGTGTGTGTGTCTGTGTGTGTGTGTGTGTGGTGATGAACAGTGCTTGGTGTTGATCTATGACAGTTTATCTCCTGACAGTAATGTAGCAGGTCTGACTAGCCTACAGCCTAGACACTCATTGGCTACGTGGTTCAATGGCGCCATCATGTGTCCAATAGTCAGAAATACAAGAAATAATATCAAATTGGAAATAGTCATGAATCAATGTATTAATAATTCATTAATGTATTTATTGTCTTTATTGTCCATTTTTTATTATTTACAACATGATGCTGATATGATGTTTATCCTGTATTGACACTGAACCACACTGTAAAAACTGCAAATGTAAAAATCTTTAATGTATCTAAATATGTAATAATGATTTTTTAAATAATAAAACAAGTAATATCATGACACTGAACAATACGGTATTACGTAATATAAAATGTGGAATAATGTCTGACAGCAATACAAAGTAAATCATCATTAAACACATCAGGAGCAACTTGGTCCAGGACTCCCAAGTGGTGCAGTGATCTAAGGCACTGAATCACAGTTACTAGTTGTGCCACAAGAGATCCTTCGCCTCTCCCGAGTCCGTACGGGAATTGTAGCGATGAGACAAGACTGTAACTACCAATTGGATTGCATGAAATTGGGGGGGTAAAAGTAAAACATTTTTTTGACTGTACATAGAAAACATGCTACATTAGACTGTATATGGATAACAGGCTACATTAGACTATATATGGATAACAGGCTACATAAGACTATACATGGATAACAGGCTACATTAGTCTATATATAGATAACAGGCTACATTAGACTATATATGGATAACAGGCTACATTAGACTATATATGGTAACAGGCTACATTAGACTATATATGGATAACAGGCTACATTAGACTATATATGGATAACAGGCTACATTAAACTATATATGGACAACAGGCTACATTAGACTATATATGGATAACAGGCTACATTATACTATATATGGATAACAGGCTGCATTAGACGATATATGGATAGCAGGCTACATTAGACCATATATGGACAACAGGCTACATTAGACTATATATGGATAACAGGCTGCATTAGACGATATATGGATAACAGGCTACATTAGACTATATATAGATAACAGGCTACATTAGACTATATATGGATAACAGGCTACATTAGACTATATATGGTAACAGGCTACATTAGACTATATATGGATAACAGGCTACATTATACTATATATGGATAACAGGCTACATTAAACTATATATGGACAACAGGCTACATTAGACTATATATGGATAACAGGCTGCATTAGACGATATATGGATAGCAGGCTACATTAGACTATATATGGATAACAGGCTACATTTTACTATATATGGATAACAGGCTACATTAAACTATATATGGACAACAGGCTACATTAGACTATATATGGATAACAGGCTGCATTAGACGATATATGGATAACAGGCTACATTAGACTATATATGGATAACAGGCTACATTAGACTATATATGGATAACAGGCTACATTAGACTATATATGGATAACAGGCTACATTAGACTATATATGGATAACAGGCTACATTAGACTATGTATGGATAATAGGATATTTTAATGTGTGTATACATACAGAATATAGTGTATAATATGTACTTTAATATCAGGTTTTAAAAGTGAGATTTTCATTGGACAGTTACTTTAAGAACCTGCTTCTGTTATTCTATTAAACCTTCTCTCCAACTGCTTCTTACCCTTTGTGCTTTTTGTCCCTTCCTGCCTCCCGTCCAGGATTAGAACATCATGCAGTCCATGCATCTGTTCGACAATGTCATTTAGTGACACTTCCTGTGGGTGTGGCCTAACAGAAGGGACACACATATTTACCCCTCACTGCCCCTGCCCCAAGCTCTATCCCAAAAACACTCACGGGCGTAAAAGGTATATATCCATGGGATCTCCACTCTCCCCTCCACTCCTAATCCCTCTCTGTCCCCAAAGAGAGAGAACCTACCTGGGAAGGTCGGTCAACAGTTAGGAGGTCAAGAGCCACGCCATGTTGGAGACCATAGCACTCATTCTATATGACATCACATTCTCACTTAACAATGATGTAATGAATTCTCTAACTACTAGTTGGACAAAATGGTGGACTGTTATTCTTATATCAGGCAATAATCTCACTGCCTGGTCTGAATTTGTTAACTGTGAGATGTATTATTATCAATCATCGACATTCCAGAATGTTCCATCTCTCAGTGTTCTGGAATGGAATGCCCTCGCTGACTGAATTACCCTCCACACTCCAAACATCCATGTTATGTCATATTGTGTCTGTGTGTCTTAAAAATGACAATTAATAATTTTTCATGTTACTGGTTGTGTGTGTGTACTGTAGGTGCTGGACAGTGCTCCTTCTGAAAGTGTGTATGTTTTGTACAGACATGATGATGATGATGATGATGATGATGAAGATGAATAAACCACTATTGCTCTCCAAACCAATGTAAATGTATTATTTGTAGTTACTGTATGTAATGTAAAGTACAAGAGGTGTGATTTTGAAAGCGTTCCATTTTCTCTCCACTGAAGAAACTGTTATAACAAGGTAAAAACAATGACAATGAAGTTTATTCTTAAAAGTATATTTAAAAAAATGTCACAATGTAACGGTGTTCCTCCTCCTCTACAACCGAAGAGGAGGAGTAGTGATTGAACCAAGGCGCAGCGGGTTGTGATGACATAATTATTTATTTACAAGACGAACTAAACACACGAAGAACACTTGATATATTACAAAACAACAAAACGATGTAGACAGACCTTGATGACGAACTTACATGAAACACGAAGAAATCACGAACAGGAAAAATGACTACACAAAATGACGAACGCACGAAACAGTCCCGTATGGTGTAACATAGACACAGACACAGGAGACAACCACCCACAACGAACACTGTGAAACAACCTACCTAAATATGACTCTCAATTAGAGGAAACGCCAAACACCTGCCTCTAATTGAGAGCCATACCAGGCAACCCTTAAACCAACATAGAAACAGAAAACATAGAATGCCCACCCAAACTCACGTCCTGACCAACTAACACATACAACAAACTAACAGAAATAGGTCAGGAACGTGACACACAACACAGTTTAAAAAAACAAATATTTGATAAAAGCATTAAGAAACATTGCATCAAGCAGAACTCTTTCCTGGACGTTGAGGCAAAAGTCTCCCAAGTTGGATGATTGTTTCAGAAACTTAACATAAAAAAATACATAATTATATAAAATGCATTCGGAAAGTATTCAGACCCCCTGACTTTTTTCAAATTTTGTTACATTACACCCCTCTTCTAAAATAGATTAAATAAAAAGGTATTCTCAATCTACCACACTATACACATAATGACAAAACAAATAAAGGGTTTTTAGAAAGGTTTGCAAATGTATTAAAAATAAAAAACAGAAATATCTTTAGATAAGTATTCAGACAATTTTCTTTGAGACCCAATACAACTCGGCTGCATATTGTTTCTATGAATCATCCTTGAGATGTTTCTACAACTTGATTGGAGTCCATCTGTGGTAAATTCAATTGACTGGACATGATTTGGAAAGGCACACACCTATCTATATATGGTCCCACAGTTGACAGTGCACGTCAGAGCAAAAATCATGAGGTCGAAGGAATTGGCCCTAGAACTCAGAGACAGGATTGTACTGAGGCACAGATCTGGGGAAGGGTACCAAAACATTTCTGCAGTTTTGAAGGTCCAAGAACACAGTGGCCTCCATCATTCTTAAATAGAAGATGTTTGGAACCACCAAGACTCTTCCTAGAGCTGGCCGCCCGGCAAAACTGATCAATCGGGGGAGAAGGTCCTTGGTCAGCGAGGTGACCAAGAACCCGATGGAGACTCTGACAGAGCTCCAGAGTTCCTCTGTGGTGATGGGAGAGCCTTCCAGAAGGACAGCCAACTTTGCAGCACTCCACCAATCAGGCCTTTATGGTAGAGTGGCCAGACGGAAGCCACTCCTCAGTAAATGGCACATGAAAGCTTGCTTGGAGTTTGCCGAAAGGCACCTAAAGACTCTCAGACCATGAGAAACAAGATTATCTGGTCTGATGAAATCAAGATTAAACTCTTTGGCCTGAATGCCAAGCGTCACGTCTGAAGGAAACCTGGCACCATCCCTACGGTGAAGCACGGTGGTGGCAGCATCATGCTGTGGGGATGTTTTTCAGCGGCAGGGACTGCGAGACTAGTCAGGATAGAGGGAAATATGAACAGAGAAAAGTACAGAGAGATCCATGATGAAAACCAGCTCCAGAGGGCTCAGGACCTCAGACTGGGGCGAAGGTTCAACCTTCCAATAGGACAAGGACCCTAAGCACACAGCCAAGACAACGCAGGAGTGGCTTTCGGGAGAAATCTCTGAATGTCCTTGAGTGGCCCAGCCAGAGCCCAGACCTGAAAATATCTGTGCAGCGACACTCCCCATCCAACATGACCAAGCTTGAGAGGATCTGCAGATAAGAATGGGAGAAACTCCCTAAATACAGGTGTGCCAAGCTTGTAGCATCATACCCAAGAAGACTCAAGGCTGTAATCGCTGCCAAAGGTGCTTCGACAAAGTACTGATTAACCTCTCTAGAGGGGGACGCTAGCGTCCCACTCGGCCAACATCCGGTGAAATTGCAGAGCTCCAAATTCAAAAACAGAAATACTCATTATAAAAATTCATGAAACATACAAGTGTTATACATCGGTTTAAAGATAAACTTCTTGTTAATCCAACTACGGTGTCAGATTTCAAAAAGACTGTACGGCGAAAGTAAACCATGCGATGATCTGAGAACAGCGCCCAGCAGACAAATCATTACAAACAGTAACCAGCCAAGTAGACGAGTAACACAAGTCAGAAATAGCGATAAAATTAATCACTTACCTTTGATGATCTTCATATGGTTACACTCACAAAACTCCCAGTTACCCAATAAATGTTCGTTTTGTTCGATAATATCCCTCTTTATGTCCAAAAACCTCAGTTTTGCCAGTGCGTTTTGTTCAGTATTCCATTGGAACAAAGCGCGGTCACAAAAGACAGACGAAAAATCAAAAAAGTATCATAAAGGTTCGTAGAAACATGTCAAACGATGTTTATAATCAATCTTCAAGTTGTTTTTGTCATAAATAATCGATAATATTTCAACCGGACAAAAGCTTCATCAGTAGAAAAGGAGAAACAAGAAAGGCACGCTCCCGGTCACGCGCTGGCTTCATGTCTGGAAATGTCCAATGTCCACTCATTGAAAGTGCTGTTTCTCCCTCATTTTTCAGAGTAAAAGCCTGAAACAATGCCTAAAGACTGTCCACATGTTGTAGAAGGCATAGAGATCGTGAACTGCATCATAAGTCTTTGTATGGTGGATAGGCTTTCAATGGAAAAACAGGCATTTCAAAATAAAGGCACTTCTTGGATTGATTTTCCTCAGGTTTTCGCCTGCCATATCAGTTCTGTTATACTCACAGACATTATTTTAACAATTTTGAAAACTTTAGAATGTTTTCTAATTATATGCATATCCTAGCTTCTGGACGTAAGTAGCAGGCAGTTTACTTTGGGCACGCTTTTCATCATAAATTCCGAATGCTGCAACCTACCCTAGTGAGGTTAAAGGGTCTGAATACTTATGTAAATGTGATATTGCAGTTTTTTGTATTTATACATTTGCAAAATTTTCCCTGCTGGGACTTCCCATACGAAAGATGTATTGAAACACGACTGTAATGACTGTGAATTTGGATAAAAGTGTCTACTAGATGGCATATATTACTATATACTGTTATAAACTGAGTAGTTTGGTTCATGGATGTTGATTGGCTGAAACAGAATTTCAGAAGTCTATACTGTATATCAGACAATATACCACGGGTATGACGTAAAAATACTTGTTTACTGTTCTATTTATGTTGTTACATAGGCGGAAATCCCAGGGGGGACGGGGGGGACACGACACCCCCCATCCTGGGAAAAATATGATTTGTCCCCCCCAATATATCACTGTAAACATAACTATGTAATTTCAATAATATTAATAATACGCAATGAAAGCACTTGTGCTGATTATAGACACTTAATAGCGCGTTTTTAAGTTTCAAAAGATTGCGACCCCCCTCCCTTTACCTCACAATGGTTTGATCCACTGCCAGTTCCTTATCTGGCAGGTAACAGAGGGTTCGTATCTACTGTCTGAAAGGCACTCAATGCACGCAACTGACGTGAGGTTAGTCCAGTCAATCGCGCCATAGCAATGTTTTTTTTTTTATGTTGGCAGGGTTTACACACACACTAGCTGAATTTGCAGAGCTAGTGGGCAAACGTTAACTATCAAGCTAGCTAGTACCTATTCCATTTATGTGGCGTCGTCAAAGATGGAATCTTTGCTATGGTCAGTTTATTCCAAGATCAGCATGCAGCTGTAGTGCTTCGAAGTCCCTGTGAAAGGTTAGCGATAAACTGAAGTCCAAACTGAACAGAACTACACTCTCTTATACCATTGTCTTAAATATATTTAATGGTCTCGTTGCAAAAGTTAAATTGTCGCTATGGGACTTTGAAGCACATGTGTGCCGATCTTGGAGTAAACTGACGATAGCAAAGATTATAGCAAACATGCTTGCTAGCTTTGCAAATTCAGCTATTGTTGGAAGCCAGCCAATATGAAACAAACTATATTAAAATTACAAAAGGTTGCAGCATATGTTGTGTAAATGGTGAACTCATACAGCTGTCAACTCTTGTCACTGCAATCCGTTTCACTACATTTTAGATCGAAGCCCATATAGAATGATAGAAGATAAGATGATAGAAGCCCATCTCCTACTGTAAATAACCTACACACTGTGTGTGTGTGTTTGTGCAGCTAGCCAGCCTGCCAGGTAGAAAAATGTCAGATAAAAGTAAAAAGACAGACATCAGAGTATTTTTCAGTACACCAAAACGCAAAGCAAGAACCCTAGTAGCCTAAGAATAGTTGATAAAATGTTCATTAGAAAGAAGGGAAATGCTAATGGAATGTTTCACAATGATGTCATTAGGCAGAGTAGAGCAGGCAACAGAGGGCACACAGACAGCAGAGCTGGGGACAGATGGGCTGGGACAGACTGGCAGAGACAGGGAGTCTCAGGTAAGTTTGTTGAGTCTTTGTTTGGCAACATTATGAAAATAGGGACATAATTGGAAAATCTCATGGATACCCCCACTCTCAACTTAAACTGGTGACTGAACTAAGATTTGTTTAAGGCAATGGTATTGCTGTTGTGGTTAATTGTGTAGTTTTGGGTACCGGTAGTTACGTGTACGGCAAACACCTTATTTCTTTTCTAGGAGACAGACTGTGAGGCATTGAGGATGGTGAAAGGGAAAGAGCCAAGGAGACTTCAGAGGACAGTGTCACAGCCACGGCAGGACCAGGTGTCAACCTTGTTGCCAGCAGCACCAGTATAGGGGACACTGGCACAGCATTGTCCAGTTACCTCAGTGATGGCACAAAACCATATCAGCCACACCCACAATTTATAGATCCGCAAACTCTTGCCAACAGAGTGTTGAGGTTTCAAGAGAGATGGTTTTGCGGTTTCCCCTGGCTACAATATAATCCATCAATAAAAGGAGTGTTGTGTTTTCACTGTAGCCAAAGGTTTTCAAGCCAGCCATCTTTTGGTCAAAGAGCAGATGCTGCCTTCATTAGTGCAGGATTTAGGAACTGGAGAAAAACCATTGAAAAATTCACAGCACATCAAAACTGCCAAACCCACCGCCACTTTGTAACTGTAACAGCACACCAGCTAAATCCAGTCAGTGCCCAGTAATCCAGCGCATGGGGTAAACAGCCGAAATGACGAAAGCTACTTTGCACTGTATGAGAAAGCAACAACATTGATTGAATCCATTGAGTCACACTCAAGATGATCACTATAGGGCAGAATGTTTTTAAGTGTTGGATGGTGTGGAGGTTCAGTTTGGCGACCGTTTTGACCAGGACAGTCTAAACATTCTGCAAAAGTTGGAAAGAGCGCTTCTCACAGGGGAGTTGGATGAGTCTCTAGATCAGTACCCTGAGCTGAACATAGATTCTCTTTCAGTGCAGTTGCCTCTCTTTCACAACAAATACCCCTGTAGCAGCAGTGGAGAGGCAGCAGAGGTCCTCAGGAGGCTTCCAGTGGAGGTGCGGGGCTTGGTTGACCAAGTTGAGGTGCTGATCAGAATTGTGTCTGTAATGTACATAAAGACAGGCTGGACAGTCTTGAGGGAAAATATCTGCCAGCAATTTGTTGGATCCATTGAAACCCTCAAACATATGTTTGGTTATTTTGTTCAGTAGTGTGTATAGCAGTGGTTCTCAACCTTTTTTGAGTACTGGAACCCCTGCATATTTTGAGGAAAGGCAGGCAGGGTTTTGAGTGGTCCTCAGGGACCTCCACGCCCTCTATATTATATGTAAAGTTAGTGGAATCCTTGTGCTGTTGAATACGTTCATTACACTTTTTTATTTCATGGACCCCTTGACATTACACCAGGGACCCCTAGGGGTCCACCTACCCTGTTTGAGAACCCCTGGTGTATAGTATGATATTTGTTATTTTGTTTAGTAGTTTTTAGTACATGACAGTACACTTACTAATTATTTATTTTATTTAAAATTGCATACTTTGTGTGACATGTCCATAGCTGTTGTTTGAAGAGTTGAGACACTGACTGAACAATAACTAAGTATTTCTGAAGGATATTTTGGTTGATTTGTTTGGGTTTTTCATTGAAGTAGTTATTTTGATTTTAGAACTGTACTTATTCTGAGCGTTTTGTTCTTGTAAAGATGTTGTAATAGACTCGAACCAGTGGCACATATTTAATGACTATATAAATGAATCAGAAAAAGTTAAATAAAAAGGTCAGTTCAGTGCGGAGACCAACTTTGTGATGGTTCTCAATGGAGATTCTTTGAGATGAGATCGCACCATGTTCATTGTATTTATGAAAACTGCACCCATACAGTGTACAGTACCATTACCACCTACTGGCCTTGCTTGGTATTGCTGGTTGTAAATACAAATACCTGCATACATACTGGACTGATAAGGAACACTGTTATAACTATTATTAGTAGTGTATTATAATGATTTAAACATTTTAACAAGTTGGGACAACCCTTCAGTTAACTACTGTACCTATCAATTATCCAGTAGTAGTGATTATGGTTCCTCAATATACATTTAACATATTACAACGTAGGCTATGTGTTACAGCACTACTTTTGGTGTCCCCCTCAGGAATTGCTCTTGAGAAAACTTGTGTAATTGTCCCCCTCCAAATTTGATATCAGATTTTCGCCCCTGTGTTGTTAACCAGTTTAAAATAAGCCGTGGTACAGTATGTTGGTCATATACCACAAACCCCTGAAGTGCCTTGTTGCCATTATAAACTTAAGCAATAAGGCCCGAGGAGGTGTGGTATATGGCCAATATACTACGGCTAAGGGCTGTTCTTATGCACAACGCGGAGTGCTTGGATGCAGCCCTTAGCCGTGGTATATTGGCCACATACCACAAACCCCGAGGTGCCTTATTTTAAACTGGTTACCAATGTACTTAGACCAGTAAATACAAATTTAAATACCCATGGTATACGGTCTGGTATACCACGCCTTTCAGCTAATCAGCATTCACGGCTCAAACCACCTGGTTTATAATGGTCAATATTCCACACCTCCACAGGCATTATATCACTTAGTTTAGATATACAGGTCAAGATACACAAGGTTTTTGTCAAACTTGTTCTGTTCAGGTCTTCTTTCTAGGTTTGTTGTGTTCAGGTCTTCTTCTTTCTGGGTTTGTTGTGTTCAGGTCTTCTTTCTGGGTTTGTTGTGTTCAGGTCTTCTTGGTTCTGGGTTTGTTGTGTTCAGGTCTTCTTGGTTCAGGGTTTGTTGACATGTACTGTAGAGAACAGAGTAGTCCTCCTCAGCTGCTTGTGCTGCCGTGGGTCAGAAGAGATAGAAACAGAAATGAAACAAAGATATCATCCCAAATGGTGGCACCCTATAGGGCTCTGTCTAAAGTAGTGCACTAAATAGGGAATAGGGTGCCATTTGGAACAGAAGAACAGTTCCTCAAAACCATCATCACATCAGTCCCTCATTTTAGACATGTCATAGTAATTGTCCTGAGATGTCCATTGTTGGGTTCATAGATTCGGGTTCATAGTGGTCACTTACATGCTGACCAGACCAGACACGTCACGTGCGCGTGATTGGTTCAGAGTTTGTTTTGATATTTTAACCTGCGTGTCGTGATGGTGTTTGGTGTAGGGGGACAAAATAAATGTATGCACGATAGCGCACGATGGCGCACGCGCGCAGCAGGTTTAGGTTCCGTGTAAGGGTCAACTGTTTTGCTTATTGATGACATCTCCTACAATACACTGCAGCATATGAATGACCTTAATGCAGAATATGCTCACCGGGTGGCAGCACTGGGAGGTTGAATTTCAGAGCAGCGTACTGGACATCCTCATCCTCTTTCTGGGGCTGAGGCACTTGGACGGTGGAGTACAGAGGCACTTCCTGTTTTTTGGAGCGAGAGAAGTGGACGCTGGCATAGTGAACATCATCCTGGTCGTCTGTGGCTGCTGTCTGTGCTGCAGTAGGGGTCATGGTCATGCCTGAGATGTTGTCATACACTGGACTAGAGTCTCCCTGATGGAGGGAGAGGACAGACAACATGAGGAGTAGAAATGTTCCACAAAGCATACACATTAATCACAGTCATCTTCTGATTCCAACAGACTCACCTGTCCATCGTCTGCTGTGTCTCTTGTGTCAGAGGTGGATTTGGAGGCTTTCTTCCTGTTTTGTAAACAAATGAATGAATGAATTAATTATTGAATCTTCTAAAGTGAAATAATAAACAACAAAAAAACGCACCTGAACCACATGAGTCCAGAGAGACAGAGGATGAGAACCAGAACAACCACTGTGATTCCTACAGCTGCAGTCAGAACTGAGGTCTGTTTCCCTGTAATAAAATATGGATGATATGAGTACACAGCATGTTCTAATGAACTGAATATTATTATAATAATAAAACAGAATATCAATGTAATACTTGTTAATACTTGGGGATTTTATAAGCAAACCTGTAGTTATTAACAAAAGTATGACAATCCAAGTATAATTATTAAGATATATCTTGAAAAGTAATTTGTATTGAGGTATTAAAGATGAAACTTTACCTGCTACGATGATCTTCAGAGCTGTAGAGTTCTTAGATGCTATTGTATTCTCAGCCTCACAGTAGTATTCTCCTCTGTCCTCAGAGCTGATGTTAGTGATGCTGTAACTCTGTCCTGATGCTTTTGGTGAGGTTACGTTCTTCTTGTACCAGGTGTATTTGTCCACAGGTGGGTTGGCATCACTGCTGCAGGTCAGAGTCACTGAACTGCCCTCCACTATTTCACCAGAGGGACTGACTGACACTGAGGTGTTCTTTGGAGCATCTAGTAAAGCAGAATTTGTCAGAGGGTCAGGACTGTAGTATACTACCTCAAATGACGTCATGTCAAAAATAAATTATATCTAAAGTCAGAGGACTATCTAAAACTATCACTTACACTAAACATGAACATTAATACATTTGAAGATACTTTAGGACTTGAGTGTCACGTTTCTGACCTGTTTTCCTTTGTTTTGTATTTATTTAGTATGGTCAGGGCGTGAGTTGGGTAGGTTGTCTATGTGTTGTTTTCTATGTTTGGGTTTTGTGCGTTCGGCCTGGTATGATTCTCAATCAGAGGCAGCTGTCAATCGTTGTCCCTGATTGAGAATCATACTTAGGCAGCCGGGGTTCACGTGTGTGTGTGTGGGTGTTTGTATCTCGTGTCAGTGTTCGTGCCACACGGGACTGTTTTCGGTTTTGTCACGTTCGTTGTTTTTTTGTATTTGTAAGTGTTCAGTTTCGTTTTGATTAAATCATTATGAGCACTAACCACTCTGCGTGTTGGTCCGATCCATGCTCCTCCTCGTCTGAGGAGGAGAACGACTATGACGACCGTTACAGAAACACCCACCAAAAAAAGATCAAGCAGAGTGGGAACAGACAGCAGCAGAGACCGAGGACACAGGACTCGTGGACTTGGGAGGAGATCCTGGACGGCAAAGGACCCTGGGCTCAGCCAGGGGAATATCGCCGTCCCAAGGCGGAGTTGGAGGCAGCGAAGGCAGAGAGGCGCTGGTATGAGGAGGCAGCGCGGCGACGCGGTTGGGAGCCCGAGAGTCAGACCCAAACATTTCTTGGGGGGGGGGCACACGCGGAGTGTGGCAAAGCCGGGTAGGATACCTGAGCCAACTCCCCGTGCTTACCGTGGAGTGAGAGGGCGTTGTACTGGTCAGACACCGTGTTATGCGGTAAAGCGCACGGTGTCCCCAGTACGCGTGCTTAGTCCAGTGCGGGCTATTCCACCTTGCCGCACTGGCCGGGCTAGGTTGGGCATCGAGCCGGGTGTCATGAAGCCGGCCCAACGCATCTGGCCTCCAGTGCGTCTCCTCGGGCCGGCGTACATGGCACCAGCCTTACAAATGGTGTCCCCGGTTCGCCAGCATAGCCCAGTGCGGGTTTTTCCACCTCGCCGCACTGGCAGGGCTACGGGGACCATTCAACCTGGTAAGGTTGGGCAGGCTCGGTGCTCAAGAGCACGTGTCCTCCTTCACGGTCCGGTTTTTCCGGTGCCACCTCCACGTATCAGTCCTCCGGTGGCAGCCCCCGCACCAGGCTGTCTCTCCGTCTTCTCTCTCCAGTTGCTTCCACCTGTCCAGCGCTGTCAGAGCCTTCCTCCTCTCCAGCGCAGCCAGTGTATGAGCTGCCTGCCTGCCCAGCGCTGTCTGAACTGTCTGCCTGCCCAGCACCGTCTGAACTGTCTGCCTGCCCAGCGCTGTCTGAGCTTCCTGCCTGCCCAGCGCTGTCCGTCTGTCCTGAGCCTTCAGAGCCGTCCAGCCATGAGTAGCCAGAGCCGTCCAGCCATGAGCAGCCAGAGCCGTCCAGCCATGAGCAGCCAGAGCCGTCCAGCCATGAGCAGCCAGAGCCGTCCAGCCAGGACCAGCCAGAGCCGTCCAGCCAGGACCAGCCAGAGCCGTCCAGCCAGGACCAGCCAGAGCCGTCCAGCCAGGATCCGCCAGAGCCGTCCAGCCAGGATCCGCCAGAGCCGTCCAGCCAGGATCCGCCAGAGCCAGCCAACCAGGATCCGCCAGAGCCAGCCAGCCAAGATCCGCCAGAGCCAGCCAGCCAGGATCCGCCCCTCAGTCCGGTGCTGCCCCTCAGTCCGGTGCTGCCCCTCAGTCCGGTGCTGCCCTATAATACTATGGGGTTTATATGGAGGGTGGCCATTGGGAGGAGGCCACGGAAGCGGGGTTTGACTATGGTGGGGTGGGGACAACGACCAGCGCCAGAGCCGCCACCGTGGACAGACGCCCACCCAGGCCCTCCCCCTAGAGTTTATGCTGATGCGCCCGGAGTTCGCACCTTAAGGGGGGGTTATGTCACGTTTCTGACCTGTTTTCCTTTGTTTTGTATTTATTTAGTATGGTCAGGGCGTGAGTTGGGTGGGTTGTCTATGTGTTGTTTTCTATGTTGGGGTTTTGTGCGTTCGGCCTGGTATGATTCTCAATCAGAGGCAGCTGTCAATCGTTGTCCCTGATTGAGAATCATACTTAGGCAGCCGGGGTTCAAGTGTGTGTGTGTGGGTGTTTGTATCTCGTGTCAGTGTTCGTGCCACACGGGACTGTTTTCGGTTTTGTCACGTTCGTTGTTTTTTTGTATTTGTAAGTGTTCAGTTTCGTTTTGATTAAATCATTATGAGCACTAACCACTCTGCGTGTTGGTCCGATCCATGCTCCTCCTCGTCTGAGGAGGAGAACGACTATGACGACCGTTACAGAAACACCCACCAAAAAAAGATCAAGCAGAGTGGGAACAGACAGCAGCAGAGACCGAGGACACAGGACTCGTGGACTTGGGAGGAGATCCTGGACGGCAAAGGACCCTGGGCTCAGCCAGGGGAATATCGCCGTCCCAAGGCGGAGTTGGAGGCAGCGAAGGCAGAGAGGCGCTGGTATGAGGAGGCAGCCCGGCGACGCGGTTGGGAGCCCGAGAGTCAGACCCAAAAATTTCTTGGGGGGGGGCACACGAGGAGTGTGGCAAAGCCGGGTAGGATACCTGAGCCAACTCCCTGTGCTTACCGTGGAGTGAGAGGGCGTTGTACTGGTCAGACACCGTGTTATGCGGTAAAGCGCACGGTGTCCCCAGTACGCGTGCTTAGTCCAGTGCGGGCTATTCCACCTTGCCGCACTGGCCGGGCTAGGTTGGGCATCGAGCCGGGTGTCATGAAGCCGGCCCAACGCATCTGGCCTCCAGTGCGTCTCCTCGGGCCGGCGTACATGGCACCAGCCTTACAAATGGTGTCCCCGGTTCGCCAGCATAGCCCAGTGCGGGTTTTTCCACC
Source organism: Salvelinus namaycush (assembly GCF_016432855.1). Taxonomy (NCBI): domain Eukaryota; kingdom Metazoa; phylum Chordata; class Actinopteri; order Salmoniformes; family Salmonidae; genus Salvelinus; species Salvelinus namaycush. The sequence goes on along the minus strand of NC_052308.1, from coordinate 74,763,937 downwards.
TCGCCGCACTGGCAGGGCTACGGGGACCATTCAACCTGGTAAGGTTGGGCAGGCTCGGTGCTCAAGAGCACGTGTCCTCCTTCACGGTCCGGTTTTTCCGGTGCCACCTCCACGTATCAGTCCTCCGGTGGCAGCCCCCGCACCAGGCTGTCTCTCCGTCTTCTCTCTCCAGTTGCTTCCACCTGTCCAGCGCTGTCAGAGCCTTCCTCCTCTCCAGCGCAGCCAGTGTATGAGCTGCCTGCCTGCCCAGCGCTGTCTGAACTGTCTGCCTGCCCAGCACCGTCTGAACTGTCTGCCTGCCCAGCGCTGTCTGAGCTGCCTGCCTGCCCAGCGCTGTCCGTCTGTCCTGAGCCTTCAGAGCCGTCCAGCCATGAGCAGCCAGAGCCGTCCAGCCATGAGCAGCCAGAGCCGTCCAGCCATGAGCAGCCAGAGCCGTCCAGCCAGGACCAGCCAGAGCCGTCCAGCCAGGACCAGCCAGAGCCGTCCAGCCAGGACCAGCCAGAGCCGTCCAGCCAGGATCCGCCAGAGCCGTCCAGCCAGGATCCGCCAGAGCCGTCCAGCCAGGATCCGCCAGAGCCAGCCAACCAGGATCCGCCAGAGCCAGCCAGCCAAGATCCGCCAGAGCCAGCCAGCCAGGATCCGCCCCTCAGTCCGGTGCTGCCCCTCAGTCCGGTGCTGCCCCTCAGTCCGGTGCTGCCCTTTAATACTATGGGGTTTATATGGAGGGTGGCCATTGGGAGGAGGCCACGGAAGCGGGGTTTGACTATGGTGGGGTGGGGACAACGACCAGCGCCAGAGCCGCCACCGTGGACAGACGCCCACCCAGACCCTCCCCCTAGAGTTTATGCTGGTGCGCCCGGAGTTCGCACCTTAAGGGGGGGTTATGTCACGTTTCTGACCTGTTTTCCTTTGTTTTGTATTTATTTAGTATGGTCAGGGCGTGAGTTGGGTGGGTTGTCTATGTGTTGTTTTCTATGTTGGGGTTTTGTGCGTTCGGCCTGGTATGATTCTCAATCAGAGGCAGCTGTCAATCGTTGTCCCTGATTGAGAATCATACTTAGGCAGCCGGGGTTCACGTGTGTTTGTGTGGGTGTTTGTATCTCGTGTCAGTGTTCGTGCCACACGGGACTGTTTTCGGTTTTGTCACGTTCGTTGTTTTTTTGTATTTGTAAGTGTTCAGTTTCGTTTTGATTAAATCATTATGAGCACTAACCACTCTGCGTGTTGGTCCGATCCATGCTCCTCCTCGTCTGAGGAGGAGAACGACTATGACGACCGTTACATTGAGTGTCTACTAAACTATTCTTCAAGTGTTTGAGGTACGGAACATTCTAACTATAGACATGCATACATCTATGATATTGTCTGTAATTTCTATGGAATGATGAATATTGATAGATAAAGCAGTAATACCCTTCTCATTGATATTAAATGATTGATACTTTCTAAGTGGAATAGTAGTTTCATTCATACTCACACACTGCAGGAGAGTGGAGGTCCTCATGGTGTTCTACAGTACAGGAGTAACTGTCCGCAGAATGACCCAACACTACTAGGATATTACTAGAGTATTGTTGGGAAGTGGGCTCATCTAGACGTTGTCCGTTCTTGTACCAGATGTAGGTGGGGTTGGGGTTGTCAGTCAGAGTACAGGTGGTGATACAGGTCAGTGTCTTCTGTCCCTCTGCAGCAGGAGTCACCTTCACCTGCAGACCTGAAACAATATGTATAAAACCACATACACCTCTGTGTTAACAGGATGGTTAATATGTTTTCTCCTGTAATTCATCATGATATACTATTGTAAAATACAGGGTAGTATTACCTGTGACAGACAGAGTTGTTCCTGGGAAACTATGACCCCATTCAAAGTTGTATGTTTTAAAAGTGAAGCGATACTCAGCTGAGTCCTCCTCTCTCAGATCTGTGATTCTCAGGGTGAAGGGACCTTTGTATGTTCCAGTGTACTCCACACGACCTGCATACCCTGGGTCTGTGGTTAGGTCTTCAGGGGTCGACGTATCACTTCTAAACCATAATGATGATGTGGTGTAATAATAACTAACATAAGTACAGGATATGTCCACTGTTGACCCCTTCAAGGCACAGATGGTCCTCTTGGTGTAAGTCACTCTGTTGCAGCTCTGACCATCAACACCTGAAACACAGTGACATAACAAGAGGTCAACTGGATTATATTCTCAGTTCTTTCTAGAAATGCTAACAGTTCTCAAATGACAAAGTGAAACAAACACACACAGGTTAAACAGTATTGTTAATTAAATAAACACTCACAGACTGCAGGAGAGTGGAGATCCTTATGGCCTTTTACAGCACAGGAGTAACTGTCTACATAGTTACTGGAGACTGGGTCTTTGTACTGGGGGGAGGTGCTCTCATCTAGATGTTGTCCGTTCTTGTACCAGATATAGATGGGGTTGTCAGTCAGAGTACAGGTGGTGATACAGGTCAGTGTCTTATACTCTGAATACTGTTCAGGAGTCACCTCCACCTGAAAACCTGAATTAAAGGAGAGCAAAAAAAGAGTCAATGGTTCAGAATTGGTGAGTTAATTATTAACATCATGACTCATAACTTTATAATGTGGTATGTAGTGTTACCTGTGACAGTCAGAGTTGTTCCATGGAAGCTGTACCCCCATCTGGCTTCATCAGTTGTAAATCTGAACTTGTACTCAGTTGAATCACTTTCTCTCAGGTCTGTGATTCTCAGGGTGGAGTCATTATCTGTTTGTCGATGGTATTCCACACGACTTGCATACTCTGAGTCCTTGCTCAGGTCTTTAGTTACTCCAGACTCCCATTTGTTGAACCAGGATACTTCTGTGACGTTATGCCAACTGGGATGTGTGTAAAAGCATGATATGTCCACTGTTGACCCTTTCAAAGCACAGATACTCTGATGGGTGTAAGTCACATTCATACAGCTCTCATCCACAACACCTGAAACATAATGTAACTGATCAATTCCTGAAACGATAATGAGACTAAATGTTTTAGATGTATTGGACAGGTTCATTTTGAATTGAACAATATAAATGTTGACATACATCTATAAAACTGTTTATCATTCCAATATATAGGGTTAAGAATATTGATAGAGAAAGTAATACTATTCTTAATGGTTCTAAATGATACCACATAAAATACTAGTTTCATTCATACTCACACACTGCAGGAGAGTGGAGATCCTCATGGCCTTTTACAGCACAGGAGTAGCTGTCTTCATAGTTACTGGAGACTGGGTCTCTGTACTGGGGAGAGGTGCTCTCATCTAGATGTTGTCCGTTCTTGTACCAGATGTAGGTGGGGTTGTCAGTCAGCGTACCAGTGGTGCTACAGGTCAGTGTTCTCTGTCCCTCTGCAGCAGGAGTCACCTTCACCTGCAGACCTGAAACAATATGTATAAAACCACATAACCATCCTGTTGACACAGAGGTTAATTTATTTTCTCCTGTAATTCAATATGATTTACAGTTGTATCATACAGTGTAGTATTACCTGTGACAGACAGAGTTGTTCCTGGGAAACTATGACCCCATTCAATGTAGTTTGTTTTAAAAGTGAAGCGATACTCAGCTGAGTCCTCCTCTCTCAGATCTGTGATTCTCAGGGTGAAGAGACCTTCGTATGTTCCAGTGTACTTCACACGACCTGCATACCCTGGGTCTCTGGTTAGGTCTTCAGGGGTTGACGTATCACTTCTAAACCAGAATGTTGATGTGGTGTAATAATAACCAACATAAGTACAGGATATGTCCACTGTTGACCCCTTCAAGACACAGATTCTCCTCTTGGTGTAAGTCACTCTGCTGCAGCTCTGACCCTGAACACCTGAAACACAGTGACATAACAAGAGGACAACTGGATTATATTCTCAGTTCTTTATAGAAATGCTAACAGTTCTCATATTACATAGTGAAACCAACACACACACAGAAATACATTTTATACAGTTTTACAGTGATGTATTAGGGACAGATCTATTTAGTTTTTTCTATGGGGAGGATTGTGTGGTTTTTTACATTCAGCCCAGGACCTCCACATCCGGCTTCTTCACCTGCGGGATCATCTGAGAACAGCCACCCAGACAGCTGATGAAACTGAGGAGTATTTCTGTCTGTGATAAAACCCTTTTGTTGGGAAAACCTCAGTCTGATTGGCTGGGCCTGGTTCCCCAGTGGAAGGGCCTATGCCCTCCCAAGCCCACCCATGGTTGCGACCCTGCCCAGTCATGTGAAATTCATAAATTAGTGCCAAATGAATTTATTTAAATTTACTGATTTCCTTATATGAACTGTAACTCAGCAAAATAGTTGAAATTGTTGCACGTTGCGTTTATATTTTTGTTCAGTATAATTGTATATGTATTGATGTAAAACATAGGGACCACAATGGAAATAATTCCCCGACTTTATTGTACAATCCTGTTCACTTAAAAAAATATGTGTATTTTTTTAACTGACAAATAAAATCAATCAGTCAATCCAAACTGAGCAGCAGACATTTGATGAACGGAAAGACACATCTGTTACAAAACACCAACAAGTGTAATGACATTCAGAGTTTGTCCAGCCTTTAATACTGGGTAGGACTACAAGGTAGGGAGGGATGTGTATTCTGTTTGTCCAGTCTTTAATACTGGGTAGGACTACAAGGTAGGGAGGGATGTGTTCTCTGTCAAGCCTTCAATACTGGGTAAGACTACAAGGTAGGGAGGGATGTGTTCTCTGTCAAGCCTTCAATACTGGGTAAGACTACAAGGTAGGGAGGGATGTGTTCTCTGTCAAGCCTTCAATACTGGGTAAGACTACAAGGTAGGGAGGGATGTGTTCTCTGTCAAGCCTTCAATACTGGGTAAGACTATAAGGTAGGGAGGGATGTGTTCTCTGTCAAGCCTTCAATACTGGGTAAGACTACAAGGTAGGGAGGGATGTGTTCTCTGTCAAGCCTTCAATACTGGGTAAGACTACAAGGTAGGGAGGGATGTGTTCTCTGTCAAGCCTTCAATACTGGGTAAGACTACAAGGTAGGGAGGGATGTGTTCTCTGTCAAGCCTTCAATACTGGGTAAGACTACAAGGTAGGGAGGGATGTGTTCTCTGTCAAGCCTTCAATACTGGGTAAGACTACAAGGTAGGGAGGGATGTGTTCTCTGTCCAGATTTACATTGTCTATTTATTGTGGTGTTGAAAACACAAACCATGACATTGAAGTGGCTGAAGTTGGTCTGCTTTGTTTATTGGTTGTGTGCTGCATTGGCACAGAAACCTGTTGGTGGAAAATGTGTTGCATATATTTTGTTTATGATCGCAGTGTAATGGAACAGGCAGGGTGAGCTTGTCTGTGGTGGTCGGGAACCCTCAAACTTCTGGCCCGTAGCCCTGCGTGGCATTGACTGTGCCACAAAAGCAGGCTGAAGTGACAAAGTCGGTATTCACGTTTACAATTGCAGGGTCGCTATACGTTATTCTTATTTGGGGTCGTAAACATTATTTTGAGTTAATTCTATGAGGGGGGAGGGTGTTCAATTTATTTTACAGTACAAAGGGAGGGTCATGTGAAAATATTTTAAACTTTGAAGACCAGTCCTGTCCCGTCCCCCAGTAAATTTCAATCTGTCCCTTAAAGAAACACTCACACACTGAAGGAGAGAGGAGATCCTCATGGCCTTTTACAGCACAGGAGTAGCTGTCTACATAGTTACTGGAGACTGAGTATTTGTACTGGGGGGAGGTGCTCTGATCTAGATGTTGTCCGTTCTTGTACCAGATGTAGGTGGGGTTGTCAGTCAGAGTACAGGTGGTGATACAGGACAGTGTCTTATACTCTGAAAACTGATCACGAGTCACCTCCACCTGAAAACCTGAATTAATGGAGAGCAAAAAAAAGAGCACATGGTTCAAAATGAGTTAATTATTAACATCATGACTCTTCAAAACTGTATAATGTGGTATGCAGTGTTACCTGTGACAGTCAGAGTTGTTCCAGGGAAGCTGTACCCCCATCTTGCCTCATCAGTTGTAAATCTGAACTTGTACTCAGTTGAATCACTGTCTCTCAGGTCTGTGATTCTCAGGGTGGAGTCCTTTTCTGTTTGTCGATGGTGTTCCACACGACTTGCATACTCTGGATCCTGTCTCAGGTCTTTAGTTACTCCAGACTTCCATTTGTTGAACCAGGATACTTCTGTGACGTTTTGCCAACTGGGATGTGTGTAAAAGCATGATATGTCCACTGTTGACCCTTTCAAAGCACAGATACTCTGATGGGTGTAAGTCACATTCATACAGCTCTCACCCACAACACCTGAAACAAAATGTAACTGATCAATTCCTGAAACGATAATGAGACTAAATGTTTTAGATGTATTGGACAGGTTCATTTTGAATTGAACAATATAAATGTTGACATACATCTATAAAACTGTTTATCATTCCAATATATAGGGTTAAGAATATTGATAGAGAAAGTAATAACATTCTTATTGGTTCTAAATTATACTACATAAAATACTAGTTTCATTCATACTCACACACTGCAGGAGAGTGGTGATCCTCATGGCCTTTTACAGCACAGGAGTAGCTGTCTTCATAGTTACTGGAGACTGGGTCTTTGTACTGGGGGGAGGTGCTCTCATCAAGATGTTGTCCGTTCTTGTACCAGATGTAGGTGGGGTTGTCAGTCAGAATACAGGTGGTGCTACAGGTCAGTGTCTTCTGTCCCTCTGCAGCAGGAGTCACCTTCACCTGAAGAACTGAAACAATATGTATAAAACCACATACACCCCTGTGTTAACAGGATGGTTCATTTATTTTCTCCTGTTATTCAATATGATTTACAGTTGTATCATACAGTGTAGTATTACCTGTGACAGTCAGAGTTGTTCCTGGGAAACTATGACCCCATTCAAAGTAGTTTATTTTAAAAGTGAAGCAATACTCAGCTGAGTCCTCCTCTCTCAGATCTGTGATTCTCAGGGTGAAGGGACCTCTGTATGTTCCAGTGTACTTCACACGACCTGCATACCCTGGGTCTGTGGTTAGGTCTTCAGGGGTCGACTTATCACTTCTAAACCAGAATGTTGATGTGGTGGAATAATAACCAACATAAGTACAGGATATGTCCACTGTTGACCCCTTCAAGACACAGATTCTCCTCTTGGTGTAAGTCACTCTGCTGCAGCTCTGATCCTGAACACCTGAAACACAGTGACATAACAAGAGGACAACTGGATTATATTCTCCGTTCTTTCTAGAAATGCTAAAAGTTCTCAAATGACAAAGTGAAACCAACACACACAGAGGTTATACCGTTTTATGTATTAAAATCACACTCACACACTGCAGGAGAGTGGAGATCCTCATGGCCTTTTACAGCACAGGAGTAACTGTCTTCATAGTTACTGGAGACTGGGTCTTTGTACTGGGGGGAGGTGCTCTCATCTAGATGTTGTCCGTTCTTGTACCAGATGTAGGTGGGGTTGTCAGTCAGAGTACAGGTGGTGATACAGGTCAGTGTCTTATCCTGATATCCACCAGTCACCTTCACCTGAAGACCTGGAGAATAAACAATATCACTATAAATCCCTTTATCACTGATGTATCACTCTAATACAAAGATGGAAGAAATCCTATGTTATACAGACTATAATACATACAACAGAACTAATTGGAATTGAACAGAAAAACACTTTTTTACTGTACCTGTGACAGACAAAGTCACTCCAAGTTTGCCAGTATATGTCCCTCCTTCCTGATCTGTTTGTAATCTGAACCTGTACGTAGCTGAGTCTCTCTCTCTCAGGTCTGTTATTCTCAGGGTACAGTCTTTCTCCTTATCCCCACGATACTTCACATGACCTGCATTTTCTGGATCCTGTCCTAGATATTTAGGTTCTACACCAGTCTCCATTTTAGTGAACCAGAAGGTTGATGTGACTGTACCACTGGGATATGTGTAAGAGCAGGTCAGCTCCACTGTTGACCCCTTCAAGGCACAGATACTCTGAGTGGTGTAAGTCACACTCCAGCCATACTGACCCAGTACAACTGAAACACACAGTCACACATCACAACATTTATTAAATGCAAATTAGTCAATGGCTCTCACTAACAGTAGGGTTTGTCCACACTTTGTTGCTGTAGTTGCTGAGCTGGGTGCGAATGGAAACCACAGATAAGCATCTCTCAATGAGGAGTGAAAGACAACTATATAAAGTGAAATAGATACGCCAAACATAGCAGAATAACATTATGACTCTTGACCTATTAGAAATGTCTGTAAATTGAAACACAGGGCAACTAAAACAGTTATGAAAGGGACCATACCTGCTACAGACCAGAGAAAGACCACCAACACACTTCCTGCTGTTCTCAAAGCCATTGTTGCATCTCCCACCCTGCAGTCTTAGAAACATAAACAACAACTCACTCTATAGCTGGTGAATAACTACATACATCATCATCAACAACAATAACTTATTGAACAGATGTGTAGAACTGTAAACACATATTTCTACATTGATTGTTCTGAAGCTGTTTTATTCTCAGAACCCCAAATATAGGAGGATAAATGTTCAATCCTCTACGGTCCGTCAAGCTGTACAGCAGCCTAGAGACTGACCACCAGGTTCAATGATAGCTCCTATCTCCAAGCTGACAGGATAAACAGCAAGTGACACACACGCACACGCACACACACACACACACACACACACACACACACACACACACATAGACCATCTGTATTGAAGGCCCATGGAGTCTGTATCAAAGTCTAGAGAGCTGGTTGTTATGGATGTAGAAAAGTTAAAACACACATCCTACACAGTATAGATGTCAACCCTACCCTCAGTCTGGTCCTGAAGGGCCCTCAGATAAATCCATTCACACACACACACACTCAACCACGCCGGGGGAGACACTTTAAGAATACTGGCCATGATGTGACAACCAAAACAGAGCTCAAAACATAAGAAGTAAAATGATAGCATATGTATATGACTAATGACTAAAAACAAATAACCCAAAACGATATTTCAAGATATTGTCAAGCGTACTTACAGAGTGAAGTAAAGGGGAGAGGTGAAAACAAGAAGTAAGTGTAGACACATTATAAAGTCGTCAGAACACATGTAGCTGAATCAGAACTGTCCTTTTCCTTCCTCTTTAAGACATTAACATGCATCATGACCAGACCAGTACGTCAGAAAAGGGCTGGGTCTGTATTTCAACAGACATTGTGAAAAAGACTGCAGCTCACACACTTTCCAGCTCACACTCTCAAACACATTGATCCCCTGAACGCATCTCACTCTCCAGATCCCAATCACCTGAATTCTGATCACCTGTTCACAAACCTATATGTCATTATCACACACTATTTAGTACAGTTCGTTGCACCCCGTCATTGTGAGGTATTGTTTGTTTTGTGACACACTTCTTTCCCGTATTTAGTCCTCCTGTGTATGATAGTTATTGCCTTCCTCACTAACGACGCCTTTTGCCTTTTCCATGCATGTACCTTAGCCTATCGGATGTCCTGTTATCAACCTCTTGCTGTTCTCCCAGACTACGTTAGCCTTTTCCCTGCCTGTACTGTTGCCTTTTAGTCTGGTTGTTCTAGGTGATGTGATGTTCTCTGGTGTTGGTCTGGGTGTTCTAGGTGATCTGATGTTCTCTGGTGTTGGTCTGGGTGTTCTAGGTGATGTGATGTTCTCTGGTGTTGGTCTGGGTGTTCTAGGTGATGTGATGTTCTCTGGTGTTGGTCTGGGTGTTCTGGGTGATGTGAGGTTCTCTGTTGTTGGTCTGGGTGTTCTAGGTGATGTGATGTTCTCTGGTGTTGGTCTGGGTGTTCTAGGTGATGTGATGTTCTCTGGTGTTGGTCTGGGTGTTCTAGGTGATGTGATGTTCTCTGGTGTTGGTTTGGGTGTTCTAGGTGATGTGATGTTCTCTGGTGTTGGTCTGGGTGTTCTAGGTGATGTGATGTTCTCTTGTGTTGGTCTGGGTGTTCTAGGTGATGTGAGGTTCTCTGGTGTTGGTCTGGGTGTTCTAGGTGATGTGATGTTCTCTGGTGTTGGTCTGGGTGTTCTAGGTGATGTGATGTTCTCTGGTGTTGGTCTGGGTGTTCTAGGTGATGTGATGTTCTCTGGTGTTGGTCTGGGTGTTCTAGGTGATCTGATGTTCTCTGGTGTTGGTCTGGGTGCCTTTTTGGACCCCCTGTTTCTGACCTTCTGCCTGCCCCTGGACCCAGCTTCCTGCCTCCTCCTGTGGTCCTTTAAAGAAACACCTGCTGCGCCTTGCGCTTGAAACCAGCTCTCTGTCTCCCATTGTGTTCGTTACACATTTAAACAATGTGTTGACTATACTATTTATAACGTTAACAATTTATTGTGTTGCCTTGCCCTTCTGAGTTCTGTATATACAGGTCAAAGTTCCATGATGTCATTCAATTAGAACCCATTCCATTTAACACCCATGTCCATCACTCCTCATCAGCTGCATCAAAGTGGTACTGAAGGTTCCAGTGTTCTAGACTAGAGCTCCACCTACTGGCATCTCAACATTACTGCACCATCCTAATAATAATGTCCTCAATAATGTTGGATTAATAACAACATAACAAACTGGAAATTAATGGGATAGAATTGTGAAACGCAACACTGGCTACTTGACAAAGTCACATTTAATCACACAAACACTGATGTCTGTAGTATTACAACATGCCACTATCATATTATGTTACACTGTTGACCCTTGTGTACAGTACTGGTAGTAGCATTAGTTAGCAGAGGAATCAGTATCATCATCGCCATAGCCTGCTGTATTGACTGCTGCTGTCCATATACTGTATAGTCTAATGTAGCCTGTTATCCATATATAGTCTAATGTAGCCTGTTATCTATATATAGTCTAATGTAGTCTATTATCCATATATAGTCTAATGTAGCCTGTTATCCATATATAGTCTAATGTAGCCTGTTATCTATATATAGTCTAATGTAGCCTGTTATCCATATATAGTCTAATGTAGCCTGTTATCTATATATAGTCTAATGTAGCCTGTTATCCATATATTGTCTAATGTAGCCTGTTCTCCATATATAGTCTAATGTAGCCTGTTATCTATATATAGTCTAATGTAGCCTGTTATCTATATATAGTCTAATGTAGCCTGTTATCTATATATTGTCTAATGTAGCCTGTTATCCATATATAGTCTAATGTAGCCTGTTACCATATATAGTCTAATGTAGCCTGTTATCTATATATAGTCTAATGTAGCCTGTTATCTATATATAGTCTAATGTAGCCTGTTATCTATATATAGTCTAATGTAGCCTGTTATCCATATATAGTCTAATGTAGCCTGTTGTCCATATATAGTCTAATGTAGCCTGTTATCTATATATAGTCTAATGTAGCCTGTTATCTATATATAGTCTAATGTAGCCTGTTATCTATATATAGTCTAATGTAGCCTGTTATCCATATATAGTCTAATGTAGCCTGTTACCATATATTGTCTAATGTAGCCTGTTATCTATATATAGTCTAATGTAGCCTGTTATCTATATATAGTCTAATGTAGCCTGTTATCCATATATAGTCTAATGTAGCCTGTTGTCCATATATAGTCTAATGTAGCCTGTTATCCATATATTGTCTAATGTAGCCTGTTGTCCATATATAGTCTAATGTAGCCTGTTATCTATATATAGTCTAATGTAGCCTGTTATCTATATATAGTCTAATGTAGCCTGTTATCCATATATAGTCTAATGTAGCCTGTTCTCCATATATAGTCTAATGTAGCCTGTTACCATATATAGTCTAATGTAGCCTGTTATCCATATATAGTACAATGTAGCCTGTTATATATATATAGTCTAATGTAGCCTGTTATCCATATATAGTATAATTTAGCCTGTTATACATATACAGTATAATGTAGCCTGTTATCCATATATAGTCTAATGTAGCCTGTTATCCATATATAGTCTAATGTAGCCTGTTATCCATATATAGTCTAATGTAGCCTGTTATTCATATATAGTCTAATGTAGCCTGTTATCCATATATAGTCTAATGTAGCCTGTTATCCATATATAGTCTAATGTAGCCTGTTATCCATATATAGTCTAATGTAGCATGTTATCCATATATAGTCTAATGTAGTCTGTTATCCATATATAGGCTACTGATGCCTGTTGTCCATATTGTCTAATGTAGCCTGCTGTCCAGTAACTGTAATGTCCTTATAAAGAAGCATAGAATTACATGTTAGAACTAATAACTAGTAATTTAATAGGATCTTTGTGTAAAGAACTCTGATATGATTCAGGAGGCCTGTAATAGGTCCATCTAGGACAGGAAGATAGAACAGAAAAGTTATGTTGAGTGTTTTCTAAACCAACAAAACCTCAACCCACCATCACTGTGTCTCATGTTAACACTACTCCTAAACACAACCCACCATCACTGTGTCTCATGTTAATACTACTCCTAAACACAACCCACCATCACTGTGTCTCATGTTAATACTACTCCTAAACACAACCCACCATCACTGTGTCTCATGTTAACACTACTCCTAAACACAACCCACCATCACTGTGTCTCATGTTAATACTACTCCTAAACACAACCCACCATCACTGTGTCTCATGTTAATACTGCTCCTAAACACAACCCACCATCACTGTGTCTCATGTTAATACTACTCCTAAACACAACCCACCATCACTGTGTCTCATGTTAATACTACTCCTAAACACAACCCACCATCACTGTGTCTCATGTTAATACTACTCCTAAACACAACCCACCATCACAGTGTCTCATGTTAATACTACTCCTAAACACAACCCACCATCACTATGTCTCATGTTAATACTACTCCTAAACACAACCCACCATCACTGTGTCTCATGTTAATACTACTCCTAAACACAACCCACCATCACTGTGTCTCATGTTAATACTACTCCTAAACACAACCCACCATCACAGTGTCTCATGTTAATACTACTCCTAAACACAACCCACCATCACTGTGTCTCATGTTAATACTACTCCTAAACACAACCCACCATCACTGTGTCTCATGTTAATACTACTCCTAAACACAACCCACCATCACAGTGTCTCATGTTAATACTACTCCTAAACACAACCCACCATCACTGTGTCTCATGTTAATACTACTCCTAAACACAACCCACCACCACTGTGTCTCATGTTAATACTACTCCTAAACACAACCCACCATCACTGTGTCTCATGTTCATACTACTCCTAAACACAACCCACCATCACTGTCTCATGTTAATACTACTCCTAAACACAACCCACCATCACTGTGTCTCATGTTAATACTACTCCTAAACACAACCCACCATCACTGTGTCTCATGTTAATACTACTCCTAAACACAACCCACCATCACAGTTTCTCATGTTATTACTATTTACTTCAGTCCAGATTCAACAGCTCCTATCCCCAAGCTGTGAGAATGAATAGCAAGTAACTCACACACACACAAACACACGCATGCACACACACACAAACTCACACACACAAACACACGCATGCACACACACACACAAACAGACACGTGTATGCACACAGACAGACACGCACGAGCACGCACACACACACACACACACACACACACACACACACACACACACACACACACACACACACACACACACACACACACACACACACACACACACACACACACACACACACACACACACACACACACACACACACACACAGATACACATACACATACACACACACACACTTACAGATATACAACAAGCATCTGCAGGGAAGGCTCATAAGGCCCATGTATTAAAGTCTAGAGACCTGGTTGTTATGAATGTAGAAAAGTTAAAACACACATCCTACACAGTATAGATGTCAACCCTACTCACTATCAGTCTGGTCCTGAAGGGCCCTCAGATAAATCCACTGTGTCATTCACACACACACGAGTCCACACACTGAGCAGGGATTAAAATGTTTGTTTGCTTGTCTATTTAACCCTGGTTAATCATCTCATCACTATGTAGATCAACACTCCTACACTGAGACACTTTATGAATACTGACCCTGATGTAACAACCAAAACACAGCTCAAAACATAACAAGAAGTAAAATGTTACATTACCCTCAAGAATATGACTTATGACTAAAAACAAATAACCAGAAACTATATTTCAAGATATTGTCAACAGTACTTACAGAGTGAAGGGGAGAGGTCTTGTACAGTGAGTCAACTGACTGGTAGTGAGTGGGAACTGCTAGTAAGTGTCAGTTCTGTGGTTGATACATATTTAAAGTAGTCAGAACACAAGTAGCTGATGCAGAACTGTCCTTTCCTTCCTCTTTAAGACATTAACTTTCATAATGACCAGACCAGCACATCAGAAAATGAAGATTACTTTATTAAAGTGGGCCCTACATTTCTAAAATGGACAAAATGTCCCCCATCCACTTTTATTTAAAAACAGAACCATATTAACAATATGTTGACTATTCTATATGGAATGTTTATAATATATTAGAATGTGTTGCCTTGTCCCTCTGAGTTCTACATGGAACAGGTCAAAGTTCCATTTACATTTGGTCAGTTCCATGATGTCATTCATTCTATTCTACAAACACATTCAATTTACACTCCTCATCAGCTGCATCAAAGTGGTACTGAAGGTTCCAGTGTTCTAGACTAGAGTTCTCCCTACTGGCATCTCAACATTACTGCAGTGTTCTAGACTAGAGGTCTCCCTACTGGCATCTCAACATTACTGCAGTGTTCTAGACTAGAGTTCTCCCTACTGGCATCTCAACATTACTGCAGTGTTCTAGACTAGAGGTCTCCCTACTGGCATCTCAACATTACTGCACCATCCTAATAATAATGTCCTCATTAATGTTGGGCTAATAACAACATAACAAACTGATAATAGAATAGTGAAACACAACACTGGCTACTTGACTAAGTCACATGTAAACACAAAAACACTGATGTCTGTAGTATTACAACATGCCACTATCATATTATGTTACGCTGTTGCTGGTACAGTGCTGGTAGTAGCATTAGTTAGCAGAGACATCAGTATCATCATCACCACAACCTGCTGTATTGACTGCTGCTGTCCATATACTGTATAGTCTAATGTAGCCTGTTATCCATATATAGTCTAATGTAGCCTGTTATCCATATATAGTCTAATGTAGCCTGTTATCCATATATAGTCTAATGTAGCCTGTTATCCATATATAGTGTAATGTAGCCTGTTATCCATATATAGTCTAATGTAGCCTGTTATCCATATATAGTCTAATGTAGCCTGTTATCCATATATAGTCTAATGTAGCCTGTTATCCATATATAGTGTAATGTAGCCTGTTATCCATATATAGTCTAATGTAGCCTGTTATCCATATGTAGTCTAATGTAGCCTGTTATCCATATATAGTCTAATGTAGCCTGTTATCCATATATAGTCTAATGTAGCCTGTTATCCATATATAGTCTAATGTAGCCTGTTATCCATATATAGTCTAATGTAGCCTGTTATCTATACATATTCTAATGTAGCCTGTTATCCATATATAGTCTAATGTAGCCTGTTATCCATATATAGTCTAATGTAGCCTGTTATCCATATATAGTTTAATGTAGCCTGTTATCCATATATAGTCTAATGTAGCCTGTTATCTATATATAGTCTAATGTAGCCTGTTATCCATATATAGTCTAATGTAGCCTGTTATCCATATATAGTCTAATGTAGCCTGTTATCCATATATAGTCTAATGTAGCCTGTTATCCATATATAGTCTAATGTAGCCTGTTATCTATATATAGTCTAATGTAGCCTGTTATCCATATATAGTCTAATGTAGCCTGTTATCCATATATAGTTTAATGTAGCCTGTTATCCATATATAGTCTAATGTAGCCTGTTATCTATATATAGTCTAATGTAGCCTGTTATCTATATATAGTCTAATGTAGCCTGTTATCCATATATAGTTTAATGTTGTGGCGTATTCTGCACAGAGCCTTCACTGTGCGCTGCCACTTTAAGAGCACATCAGCAGTCAGGAAGGAGGAAATAAAGCTCTTCTGGCTCTCTGTGTGGAGCTGTTGGTTGGTGCACAGTGTGTGCAACTCTGCAGAAGGCTTGTTTATTTTCAGCGTGCTTAGTTGTAAAGTGTTAAGTCGATCGCCGGTGTTACCTCTCTAGGTCGTGGTTTTAAAATGCTTGTTTTTCCAGACGTTGAAGTTAGGTTCACTTTAGGTTCTGAATGAAAGATGAAAAGACGTTATTTATAGACGTCTTTGTTTGTGCAAACAAAGACGTCTATGATTGGTTCAGATTTGGTCCGGACCAGACCAAAAACTAACGTCCGTGAACGTGGAAATCAGGGCCGGTCCGGAATGCATTAAAAAAAACCTCCAAAAGGTGTCAGTGTAGGACGGTGCTTAATGAGGTATAGCCTACAGTGTTGTCTGAAATGTAATTTTAGGAATGCCCATCTATGTTGTAGGCCTACCATTTGTAAAACACCAAAGAAGACTGCCAGTTCGGACATGACCAAAAAAGATGTCCAAAAGATGTTGGACTGTGCTTACGGGGGTGTATTCTACCATGTCGGCCCACAATGGAATTTCATGAATGCCCATCCATTTGGTAGGTCCACCGTTTGTAAAACAGGCCGTTTCATCAACTTACTTAGTCCTGATTCCTGTGACTAATCAATTTGGCTAATTAAGCTCTTAATTCCAGCTACCCAACTTTATCAGGAGGAGTAATCCTGAGCCTATTTGCACTGTGTTTACACAGCGACAAATACAGAAATATGTTTTTTCTCTCACTATGATCAGCTTAGTAAAACACTGAAGGATACAAACTTGAAACCACTGATCATGACAATTTAGCCCACGGGATGAATCTCCTGGACAGCAGTGACTAGCCTGGTTGTCCAGACCATATTGTCTATTTTACTTTGACCTGTCCTGTTTTTAGAATATGTTGTTTGTGAAGTGTCAGCTCATTTTTTATGTGATTGGGCGTCATTTAGGTTAGGCTATTTGATCGGAGAAACCTGATGTAAAAAGTTTCCCGAAAAGGCCACATATTCTTTCTACCAAATGTTTTATCTGCTGCATTATTTTTGACAGAATGTTGGTGGAGCGCTGCAGTGATGCGTCTCTCCAACAGCACCCTGGAGAGGCATGCTGGGAATGGACAATATACATATTTTGCATCCCTGTCTTTGACAAAGATGTTACTGCTTATCACAGGGTGGAATCAGCGCTCACCTAAAAACCCCACTGGTTGAGAGAAATTGTCATTGTTTTTAGGCAGAATTATGTGAGGTTTTCTGTGTTGTTGGATGTGGGTCTTGGTCAGTTTAGCTCAGAAAATGCTGCCCTCGTCAATCTGCCGCCATAGGCCTAGTGCTGCCTGATGACAAGGTTGGCCTTGTGTCTCATGTTAATACTACTCCTAAACACAACCCACCATCACTGTGTCTCATGTTAATACTACTCCTAAACACAACCCACTGTCACTGTGTCTCATGTTAATACTACTCCTAAACACAACCCACCATCACTGTGTCTCATGTTAATACTACTCCTAAACACAACCCACCATCACTGCGTCTCTTGTTAAAACTACTCATAAACACAACACACCATCACTGTGTCTCATGCTAATACTACTCCTAATACTTGACCCTGTTATACTTTGACAGTGAACATGACCCTATTGAATGGAGATCTGGGTATTACTGGTAAACTCTACTGATCATGTTTTAAACATGTAAATGAATAAACTGAACTAAACTAAACACATGAAACCACAGTCCAGGGTCCGTATTCACAAAGTGTCTCAGAGTAGGAGAGCTGATCTGGGATCAGTTTAGCCTTTTAGATCATAATTATACGGACCGTCTGAGACACTTTATGAATACAGGCCCTGATGTAACAACCAAAACACAGTTCAAAATTAACCAACAAGTACAAAGATACAGTAAGTCATGTGATGTATGGCTTAAAACATCAAAACAAAAACTATATTTCAAGATATCGTCAAGTGTACTTACAGAGTGAAGTGAAGGGGAGAGGTCTTGTACAGTGAGTCAACTTACTGTCACTGTGTGGAAACAAGAAGTAGTCTACTGTAAGTATTAGTAGAAGCAGGCGTAGCCTAAGTGTGAGTTCTGTGGTTGACACGTTTTAAAAGTTGCCTAGTCAGGCCATTAACATGCATGAACAGCATATCACATAAGGGATGTTACTGTATCTAAATAGAAAATGGTCTAAAGTCATCATACTGTAGTTGCATTTCTTTATTTGAGAAGTGGGCCTACATGTTTTACAAGAGGCAAAATGTGACCCATTCCCATCACTCTTCATCAGCTGGTACTGAAGGTTCCAGAACAGATGAAAGGGGAGTATCTTTGGTACCAGTGTTCTAGACTAGAGCTCTCCCTACTGACATCTCAACATTACTGCAGCTTCCAGGCTTCATATGTCCCTACTTGTCTGATGAAAATATCTTAAATACAAGGTAGAAAATGTCAAAAATACATTTAGAATAAAACAGTCACGCACATAAAAGTACTGTTATTGGGACTTATGTTGAACTGGCGTTTGAATTGAGTGAACTAGTGATCTCAGCTAGCTTGTTAGCTACATGAAGCTGCTGTTATTCAGTGATAAACAAGTATTTTTGTGCATCACACAGCTACTCTGAATGTACTGGATTGTGAACAATATGATGTGTTGCCACTGAATAACAGCAAGACCCCATAGTTAGCTTGTGAGCTAGCTAGTTAGCTTACTTTTAGCTATTAACATTAGCTAGCTAGAAACAACAGACGACAGTGAGCTGTCATTATGCCAAGGCCAAGGCAAGCTGCTCTGAGTTTCCAGTGTGTTCTTGTGTGAAAGAGATGTCTTCAGCTCACTGATCTTCAGAACAACGGACCCAAAGTGAACCCTGACATGCATATAACTAAGTCTGTCTGTCTGTCTGGGATTATTGTGTCCCATTGTGTCTGTATGATGCGTTTTTTTTTTAAATGACAATGAATAATCTTTTATGTAATTGGTTATTACTGCTTCGTTATTGTTATTTTATTGATGATGATCTTTTTTTTTGTAGCATTTTTATAATAAAACAATGTATTATTTTCTTACATAAAAACAACTGCATTGTTAGTTAAGGGCTTGTCAGTAACCATTTTACAGTAATGTCTACACCTGTTGTATTTGGCGCATGTGACTAATACAATTATATTTGATTTGTGTGTCTAGGTGCTGGACATTGCTCCCTCTGACACTGGGTTTCTGAACATCTAAAAGTCTGAACCGTTTGGGGGGTTCTACTAGCTGACATATGGAATTGTTTTAAGGTGGTCATACCATGGATCATTTAGATATTTGATTTTGAATTATAGTACCGTTTTAGGTAAAAAAGGAGAAGGACTAATGTTTGTGAGAGCAGGCAGGTGACTGCAATATAGTCTGCCTGGAACATGCCCCATAATTCAATTGTAATTCAATTAAATAATAGCATTTATTTATCCCCTGTTGGGGCAATTACTAAACACTCTACGGCATCAGGCTGGCAGTGAGTCTCACAGTGACATCACACACTTTCAAGTCACATGTTCAGTCACATGACCATAAATACATACACAGTAAAACACATGATAACAACAGATGTCAGCCCCCTTAGTGTCTACAACATGGTCATCACAGAGGAGGTTCACTGGGCAAAGATCCCTTCAAGGTTCTAATGATGTCATTTCCATGTTTCACAGCTCAGGCCGAGGGAGAGGGGGAAGGAAATCAGAGGTGCACTCCCCTTCACTTTGATTGACACTTCACACACTCATTCTATATGTCTAGTGTTCTGTCTTGGATCTGTGGTCTGTGCCAGAGGACTACAAACAGAGTGACAACCCCCCCAAGCATCCTGTTCCCTTTTAAAGTAGGGACACAGTCCCTCATCTTCTTCCTTAATCCTCATCATTCTCCTCCCTCTCTACTATCCAGTCACTGCGTGGTGGTCAGGGTTGACATGGTTTCCTGTCTCTTCCTCTCTGCTCAGGCTTGTGTTTGAAGCGACACTTGTCACCATAGAAACAGCCGGTGGTCCTCCAGAAGAAACACTCGTCACCATTGATGGGAGCCATCCTCCTGGTCCTGGGAGAGAGAGAGACAAACAGTATGAAAACACAAACACCTGCACCTGTGCTCCTGCTTCCTCCTTCCAACACTTTGTACATTTCAAAAGTTTATATGAGTTGATTGGTAACACTTTAGAAAAACTCATAATGATGTTTTGAATGACGGACGGATGTCCTTACCCTGTGGAGGCGTACTGGGAGGCTGAGGAGGAGTTGAGGCCTATAGGGTTGGTCCTCTGAGGAGAGGGAGGGGTGAACTGCATTCAGCGGTCTGGGTACCTGATCACCAGCCT
The DNA here is from genome assembly GCF_016432855.1 of Salvelinus namaycush. Lineage (NCBI taxonomy): Eukaryota > Metazoa > Chordata > Actinopteri > Salmoniformes > Salmonidae > Salvelinus > Salvelinus namaycush. Next base: position 74,743,394 of record NC_052308.1, on the reverse strand, counting down.
GTTGCTCTCCAGCTCCACCCCCTGGACAGGAATACAAACCGCAGGTGCAGTCCAAATATATACAATTGAACCAAAAGCATAGTCCCAAAAGTACAATTGAACCAATAGCATCGTCCCAAAAGTACAATGAAACGAATAACATTGCATTGTATTTTATAACCACCAGAAAGGAGTTGAATCGTTGTACTTTTCTCTCTGTGTTGGACAATGATGATACTATTTATGTGCAAGACTCAAGCTCTCCACTGAAGGCTCTTGACTCTGTGTATCATGCAGAGACGTCTAACTCACCATTGTGATCTCTACAGTGCTGTCAGGTGGACATCAGTAGCAACACGCAGGCTCAAACCCTGGTACATTCTTATTCAGAAGACCATTTAAGGAAAACTGCCATTTTATATATCCTCTCTTCTAGCATGAAATGAGAACACATACAAACTCAGATCTCAATCTAGTTTAATGCTAACACTACCGAAAATTAGAACCAAACATGGAAAAAAGTCCTTTCATTATTCAGCCCCTTGATCTTGGAATGTCTTTCCTTGGAGGAGTTCAAAGGTTAAATAGATGAACAGGTTATTGAGACATGTAGCTGTTTCTAGTTGTCAGTCCATGTCACTAGTTTGCATTGCCTTTTTTTAAGCCCCCGTTCCCACAGGAGACCTTTTGCCTCTCGCCAGGCCGCCATTGTAAACAAGAATTTGTTCTTAATTGACTTGCCTGGTTAAATAAAGCTTAAATAAAGCTTATCCTAAAAGTGCAATGGAACCAATAGCATAGTCCTAAAAGTACAATATAACCAATAACATAGTCCCAAAAGTGCAAGTGAACCAATAGCATAGTCCCAAAAGTACAAACTCCTAAAGTTCAAGCTAAATAATTGAAAGCACATCTCACATAGTTAAATGAATATGACAGCATTATGTTTCATCTCACCTTTAGCCTCTCCAAGGTGCAAGTGGACATGTTGGGGTTCTTGAAGTTGACAAAGGCACATAATCTCTCTTGCAGAACTCTGATACTCTCTCTTTCCCCACACCTACAATACAGAACAGAATGTAGAACTCTGATACTCTCTATCTCCCCTCACCTACAGCAGAGAATATAGAAGGAAGAGAGGAAGGGAGGAAGTTGACCACAGTCAAAATACAAGGAATATAGGAACAGGGTGCTATTTGAGACAGCCTATAGAACCTGTAACTGTAGGAATGTATACTGTGGAATAACCAGAATTAAACATACTCACCCACAGAAGTCCTGAGGGGAGGAGAGGTTCAACACTGGAGTCCAGAGGGGAGGAGAGGTCCACCACTGGAGTCCTGCGGGGAGGAGAGGTCCACCACTGGAGTCCAGAGGGGAGGAGAGGTCCACCACTGGAGTCCAGAGGGGAGGAGAGGTCCACCACTGGAGTCATGAGGGGAGGAGAGGTCCACCACTGGAGTCCTGAGGGGAGGAGAGATCCACCACTGGAGTCCTGAGGGGAGGAGAGGTCCACCACTGGAGTCCTGAGGGGAGGAGAGGTCCACCACTGGAGTCCTGAGGGGAGGAGAGGTCCACCACTGGAGTCATGAGTGGGAGGAGAGGTCCACCACTGGAGTCCTGAGGGGGAGGAGAGGTCCACCACTGGAGTCCTGAGGGGGAGGAGAGGTCCACCACTGGAGTCCTGAGGAGGAGGAGAGGTCCACCACTGGAGTCCCAAGGGGGAGGAGAGGTCCACCACTGGAGTCCCGAAGTGGAGGAGAGGTCCACCACTGGAGTCCTGAGGGGAGGAGACCTCAGAGGAGACCTCCTGAGAGGAGGAGAGGTCCACCACTGGAGTCCTGAGGGGAGGAGAGGTCCACCACTGGAGTCCTGAGGGGAGGAGAGGTCCACCACTGGAGTCATGAGGGGAGGAGAGGTCCACCACTGGAGTCCTGAGGGGAGGAGAGGTCCACCACTGGAGTCCTGAGGGAGGAGAGGTCCACCACTGGAGTCCTGAGGGGAGGAGAGGTCTCTGCACATCCTCAAAACCCAGGTCCTACATGAGAAAGAGAGAGACACACAGAGAGAGAGACACAGAGAGACACAAAACCAAACCTCAGCTTCGGACACATTGAGTTATCCAACTCTACTACCACCAACTCCATTACGCTGGACCCTGACCCCTGTCTCCCCTCACCATGAGCTGCAGGACCTTGCAGTTGAAGACCTCAGTGGAGGCCTCATCTCAGTCCTGATCCAGCTTTATCACCTGCTGCATGGCCCTTTCTGTCCTCACCATACTGCTGGAGAGAGAAAAGAGTAGGGATGGGATGGGAGGAATGGGGGAGGTAGATGGGATGGATGGGAGGAGTGGGGGAGGTAGATGGGATGGATGGGAGGAGTGGGGGAGGTAGATGGGATGGATGGGAGGAGTGGGGGAGGTAGATGGGATGGATGGGAGGAGTGGGGGAGGTAGATGGGATGGATGGGAGGAGTGGGGGGAGGTAGATGGGATGGATGGGAGGAGGGGGGAGAGGTAGATGGGATGGATGGGAGGAGGGGGGTGAGAGGGGGTAGAGGGGAGGGAGAGAGAGAGGATGGGGCAGAGAGGGGAGATGCAGCGAGAGAGAGCAAGGGGGAAGAGAGGGGGAGATAAGATTAGTGGGGAGAGGGAGAAGAGATTGATAGTCAGATTTCACCGACAGACACTCAGCAATTTCCACTTTCACAGTAGAGTGCTCAGACACTGACCTTTAACCCCACCAGTGCACTACCCTTGAGGAAGAATCCATTTGACCAATGGGCGCGAGCTGTATGGACTTCTGAGCGTCTGATAGGGCAGAGGGGTAGAGCTCCAGACACCATTAGGAGTACAAACCATTCCCAAAGAAATACAAGAAATGAGATCAAAGTAGAAATAGTCCAGATCTTTACCACCTAGAAAATCTGTTTGACAACTTAAATTTGAGTTCTCCTTCAATAGTCTAGGGAGCAACATACCCATACCACACACATACACACACAGGCATCCACAAGAACACACCCATACAATGTCTGAACTACTGGGAAAGAATCTGGCAAGGTCTAGACATGTATGTATGTGTATGTGTATGTGTGTGTGTGTGTGTGTGTGTGTGTGTGTGTGTATGTGTGTGTGTGTGTGTGTGTGTGTGTGTGTGTGTGTGTGTGTGTGTGTGTGTGTGTGTGTGTGTGTGTGTGCCTCGCCACTTATGGTTATGTGGTTCAATGGCGCCATCATGTGTCCAATAGGCTGAATGGCTGAATGGATATAGTTATGATTCAATGTAAATTAACAAAATAACCAATTTATTTGTTGTCTTTTTATTGTCTACCTTTGAGCGTATTTACAACATGATGCTTATACTGTATTCAATGTGTCTAAAATATGTCATTATTAATAATTTGATAATGAAACAAGCAATATCATCACACTGAACAATATGGTATTACATAAAGTAAAAAATAAAATGCCCAATAATATCTGACAGCAATACAAAGTAAAACATATTTAAACACATCAGAATATTTAAAAGCTCCTGTCAATATAATTATTTTTTGTGTCGCTAAGACAAGCCAAAACTTTCTATGTTATAAATATCTGGAATTGGCAAAATCCCATAAAAAAAGATAAGCAATACAATCTATAGATAGTAAACAGATAAGTTGACATTTTTAGCCTGTAAACGAACCCACAAATGCTGATGCTCCAGATACTCAACTAGTCTAAAGATGGCCAGTTTCATTGCTTCTTTAATCAGCGAGCACAACAGTTTTCAGCTGTGCTAACATAATTGCAATGTGGTTTTCTAATGATCAATTAGCCTTTAAAAATAATAAACTTGGGTTAGCTAACACAACGTGCCATTGGAACACAGGAGTGATGGTTGCTGATAATGGGCCTCTGTACGCCTTTGTAGATATTCCGTAAAACATCTGCCATTTCCAGCTACAATAGTAATTTACAACATTAACAATGTCTACACTGCATTTCTGATCAATTAGATGTTATTTTAATGGACAATTTTTTGGTGCTTTTCTTTCAAAAACAAGGACATTTTAAGTGACCCCAAACTTTTGAACGGTAGTGCACATACTGTATTTATCATTAGGATAACAATCTAAATTCCAGCATTCACTCAAAAGTTAAAGGTCATTGTCTGGAAAACCTAATAGATAAGAAAGCATTATGATAGTAAGAGAATAGCATTGTGAGGCCTAGCTTTGGTTTGATGCTGTTGCTCTTCAGTCCAGGTTCTGTTTTGGTTCTCTTCAGTCCAAGTTCTGTGGTGGTTCTCTTCAGTCCAGGTTCTGTGGTGGTTCTCTTCAGTCCAGGTTATGTGGTGGTTCTCTTCAGTCCAGATTCTGTGGTGGTTCTCTTCAGTCCAGGTTCTGTGGTGGTTCTCTTCAGTCCAGATTCTGTGGTGGTTCTCTTCAGTCCAGGTTCTGTGGTGGTTCTCTTCAGTCCAGGTTCTGTGGTGGTTCTCTTCAGTCCAGATTCTGTGGTGGTTCTCTTCAGTCCAGGTTCTGTGGTGGTTCTCTTCAGTCCAGATTCTGTGGTGGTTCTCTTCAGTCCAGGTTCTGTGGTGGTTCTCTTCAGTTCACGTTCTGTGGTGGTTCTCTTAAGTTCTCATAATCGGAGGGCTCAGCATCTATCTGAGGGGCTGTGTCACTGCGAAGTCTCTCACATTCTGAAAGAAGACACATTGAATGAGCACTTTACAAACCACTCCCTCTAACACTTTTATGTACACGGACACACAGACTGCGTTATAAGAGACTTACTGCCAGGGTGTCATACTCTGGTGACCTGGTCTTCATGTTCAGAGCTGTGTAAGTGTCACTGTTAGGATCAGGATGGGCACTCTGTGGAGGGAGACACAGGAACACAAACACTCAATACTGCATAAAACACAAATACATGAATCCATTCACTTACTGTCTATGTCTGTGGTATTGGGATTGAAATAACTTTGGTTGTTGACATTATTACCTGTGTGTCTGCTGTGGCATCACTTCCTCCTGTGGATCTCCTGTAATGAGGGACAGAGTGAGTTCTGCTCTCTACTGACCTCTAGTGGAAGTTGATATGTTACTAATACAGTAGATGTAAATGGCTGTCTCACCTCTTCATATAGCAGTAGATGGTGAGTAGAAGAGCTCCAGCAGTCAGGACAGCCCCCACCCCCATCACAGGAACCCAGGGAAACACTGCTGCAGGATCTTGAGATTATAAATGCATGATGAAGATATGACATAGAGGAACCCAGGGAAACACTGCTGTAGTATCATGAGGTTATAAATGCATGGTGGAGATATGACATAGAGGAAACCAGGGAAACACTGCTGTAGTATCATGAGATTATAAATGCATGATGGAGATATGACATAGAGGAAACCAGGGAAACACTGCTGTAGTATCATGAGGTTATAAATGCATGGTGGAGATATGACATAGAGGAAACCAGGGAAACACTGCTGTAGTATCATGAGGTTATAAATGCATGGTGGAGATATGACATAGAGGAAACCAGGGAAACACTGCTGTAGTATCATGAGGTTATAAATGCATGGTGGAGATATGACAGAGGAAACCAGGGAAACACTGCTGTAGTATCATGAGATTATAAATGCATGATGGAGATATGAAATAGAGGAAACCAGGGAAACACTGCTGTAGTATCATGAGGTTATAAATGCATGGTGGAGATATGACATAGAGGAAACCAGGGAAACACTGCTGTAGTATCATGAGGTTATAAATGCATGGTGGAGATATGACAGAGGAAACCAGGGAAACACTGCTGTAGTATCATGAGATTATAAATGCATGGTGGAGATATGACAGAGGAAACCAGGGAACCACTGCTGCAGTATCATGAGGTTATAAATGCATGGTGGAGATATGACATAGAGGAAACCAGGGAAACACTGCTGTAGTATCATGAGGTTATAAATGCATGGTGGAGATATGACATAGAGGAAACCAGGGAAACACTGCTGTAGTATCATGAGATTATAAATGCATGGTGGAGATATGACATAGAGGAACCCAGGGAAACACTGCTGTAGTATCATGAGGTTATAAATGCATGGTGGAGATATGACATAGAGGAAACCAGGGAAACACTGCTGTAGTATCATGAGATTATAAATGCATGATGGAGATATGACATAGAGGAAACCAGGGAAACACTGCTGTAGTATCATGAGGTTATAAATGCATGGTGGAGATATGACATAGAGGAAACCAGGGAAACACTGCTGTAGTATCATGAGGTTATAAATGCATGGTGGAGATATGACATAGAGGAAACCAGGGAAACACTGCTGTAGTATCATGAGGTTATAAATGCATGGTGGAGATATAGGGGAAACCAGGGAAGAACAAAATGAAACAATATTTATTTAATTCTATGTCATACGGTATGATAAGTGTCTCACATTGCTAACTATTATTTATGGTTGTTGACCTGTGTGATTATCAATGAATAGAGGAAGAGAAGGTGTACTTACACTGAACGTCCAAAAACACAGAAGAAGAGTTGAGACGTCCATATTTATACTCAGCCTCACAGAAGTATTCTCCACTGTCCTCAGAGATGATGTTAGTGATGCTGTAACTCTGTCCTGATGCTTTTGGTGTTGTTACATTCTTGTACCAGGTGTATTTGTCCACAGGGGGGTTGGCATCACTGCTGCAGGTCAGAGTCACTGAACTGCCCTCCACTATTTCACCAGAGGGACTGACTGACACTGAGGTGCTCCTTGGTTTATCTGATAGAAAAGTGTGTCAAAATACTTGCCGTTTGAGTTCAGAAAATATATCTGTCGAATCACAATTAAAGTAAAATAGCGTAGAAAATGGAGATGAAATGTAATACTTACATAAAACATTTACATAAACAAGCTTGGATATTTTGGCTCCAACTTCATTCTCAGCCTCACAGTAGTATTCTCCTCTGTCCTCAGAGCTGATGTTAGTGATGCTGTAACTCTGTCCTGATGCTTTTGGTGAGGTTACGTTCTTCTTGTACCAGGTGTATTTGTCCACAGGTGGGTTGGCATCACTGCTGCAGGTCAGAGTCACTGAACTGCCCCCCACTATTTCACCAGAGGGACTGACTGATACTGAGGTGTTCCTTGGTTTATCTGATAGAAAAGTGCGTCACAATACTTGCCGTTTGAGTTCAGAAAATATATTTGTCGAATCACAATTAAAGTAAAATAGAGTAGAAAATGGAGATGAAATGCAATACTTACATAAAACATTTACATAAACAAGCTTGGATATTTTGGCTCCAACTTCATTCTGGGCCTCACAGTAATATTCTCCTCTGTCCTCAGAGCTGATGTTAGTGATGCTGTAACTCTGTCCTGATGCTTTTGGTGAGGTTACGCTCTTCTTGTACCAGGTGTATTTGTCCACAGGTGGGTTGGCATCACTGCTGCAGGTCAGAGTCACTGAACTGCCCTCCACTATTTCACCAGAGGGACTGACTGACACTGAGGTGCTCCTTGGTTTATCTGGTAAAGAGGATGACAGAAAAGGTAAGAGTACACATAGGATAATGCAACAATGTGTACTCTTACCTTGCTCAGAAAACTTGCGGGGGGCCAAATAAAACCACCCGCAGGTCAAATTCGGCCCGCGGACCGCCAGTTGTGGAACCCTGGTCTATGTCATGGAAAAAGCAGGTGTTCTTAATGTTTTGTATAGTCAATGTGTAGTTCTAGAATTATATCCCACATACTCACATGTGACAGTGAGAGTCTCTTCAGGAGAGGGGAGATCCTCATGGTTTTCTACAGCACAGGAGTATCTGCCTGTATCCTCACTGCTGACTGTCTTTAGGTACAGGTACTTGGTCTCATTCCTGATCAGACGTTGTCCGTTCTTGTACCAGATGTAAGAGGGGTTGTCCTGCAGAAAGCATATGGACTCACAGAACAGACAAAGACACTTTCCCTCTATGATGTTGGTTGGACCCTTAATCCGCACCTGAAGACCTGGAATAAAAAACATAATTAAACCCGGATTCACCTGATCTCTATTACAATAAACAAAGACTTTCCTACACAGATGGTTCCCATTTTTAAAATGTATTTTATATTTCACCTTTATTTAACCAGGTAGACTAGTTGAGAACAAGTTCTCATTTACAACTGCGACCTGGCCAAGATAAAGCAAAGCAGTGCGACACAAACAACACAATAACACAATAGAAAAAGTATATATACAGTGTATGCAAATGAGGTAAGATAAAGGAGGTAAGGCAATAAATAGGCCATAGTGGCAAAATTATTACAATATAGCAATTAAACACTGGAGTGATAGATGTGCAGAAGATGAATGTGCAAGTAGAGATACTGGTGTGCAAAGGAGTAAAATAAATAAATAACAGTATAGGGATGAGGTAGTTGGATGGGCTACAGGTGGGCTATGTACAGGTGCAGTGATGTGTGAGCTGCTCTGACATCTGGTGCTTAAGGTTAGTGAGGGACATACAGTGGGGCAAAAAAGTATTTAGTCAGCCACCAATTGTGCAAGTTCTCCCACTTAAAAAGATGAGAGAGGCCTGTAATTTTCATCATTGGTACACTTCAACTATGATAGACAAAATGAGAAAAATATCCAGAAAATCACATTGTAGTGTTTTTAATGATTTTATTTGCAAATTATGGTGGAAAATAAGTATTTGGTCACCTACAAACAAGCAAGATTTCTGGCTCTCACAGACCTGTAACTTCTTCTTTAAGAGGCTCCTCTGTCCTCCTCTCGTTACCTGTATTAATGGCACCTGTTTGAACTTGTTATCAGTATAAAAGACACCTGTCCACAACCTCAAACAGTCACACTCCAAACTCCACTATGGCCAAGACCAAAGAGCTGTCAAAGGACACCAGAAACAAAATTGTAGACCTGTACCAGGCTGGGAAGACTGAATCTGCAATAGGTAAGCAGCTTGGTTTGAAGAAATCAACTGTGGGAGCAATTATTAGGAAATGGAAGACATACAAGACCACTGATAATCTCCCTCGATCTGGGGCTCCACGCAAGATCTCACCCCGTGGGGTCAAAATGATCACAAAAACGGTGAGCAAAAATCCCAGAACCACACGGGGGGACCTAGTGAATGACCTGCAGAGAGCTGGGACCTAAGTAACAAAGCCTACCATCAGTAACACACTACGCCGCAAGGGACTCAAATCCTGCAGTGCCAGACGTGTCCCCCTGCTTTAGCCAGTACATGTCCAGGCCCGTCTGAAGTTTGCTAGAGAGCATTTGGATGATCCAGAAGAAGATTGGGAAAATGTCATATGGTCAGATGAAACCAAAATAGAACTTTTTGGTAAAAACTCAACTCGTCATGTTTGGAGGACAAAGAATGCTGAGTTGCATCCAAAGAACACCATACCTACTGTGAAGCATGGCGGTGGAAACATCATGTTTTGGGGCTGTTTTTCTGCAAAGGGACCAGGACGACTGATCCGTGTAAAGGAAAGAATGAATGGGGCCATGTATCGTGAGATTTTGAGTGAAAACCTCCTTCCATCAGCAAGGGCATTGAAGATGAAACGTGGCTGGGTCTTTCAGCATGACAATGATCCCAAACACACCGCCCGGGCAACGAAGGAGTGGCTTCGTAAGAAGCATTTCAAGGTCCTGGAGTGGCCTAGCCAGTCTCCAGATCTCAACCCCATAGAAAATCTTTGGAGGGAGTTGAAAGTCCGTGTTGCCCAGCAACAGCCCCAAAACATCACTGCTCTAGAGGAGATCTGCATGGAGGAATGGGCCAAAATACCAGCAACAGTGTGTGAAAACCTTGTGAAGACTTACAGAAAACGTTTGACCTCTGTCATTGCCAACAAAGGGTATATAACAAAGTATTGAGATAAACTTTTGTTATTGACCAAATACTTATTTTCCACCATAATTTGCAAATAAATTCATTAAAAATCCTACAATGTGATTTTCTGGATTTTTTTTTCTCATTTTGTCTGTCATAGTTGAAGTGTACCTATGATGAAAATTACAGGCCTCTCTCATCTTTTTAAGTGGGAGAACTTGCACAATTGGTGGCTGACTAAATACTTTTTTGCCCCAATGTATGAGTCTCCAGCTTCAGTGATTTTTACAATTCGTTCCAGTCATTGGCATTAGAGAACTGGAAGGAAAGGCGGCCAAAGTAGGAATTGGCTTTGGGGGTGACCAGTGAAAGATACCTGCTGGAGTGTGTGCTACGGGTGGGTGCTGCTATGGTGACCAGTGAGCTGAGATAATCCGGGGCTTTACCTAGCAAAGACTTATAGATGACTTTGTGCCAGTGGGTTTGGCGACGAATATGAAGCGAGGGCCAGCCAACGAGAGCATACAGGTCTCAGTGGTGGGTAGTATATGGGGCTTTGGTGACAAACAGATGGCACAGTGATCGACTGCATCCAATTTGTTGAGTAGAGTGTTGGAGGCAATTTTGTAAATGACATCGCCGAAGTCGCCATTGTATCAATATTAAATAATACATTGACACTGTCGCAGGAACAGGGTTGCAAAACTCTGGTAACTCTCCCAAAATCCCCATGTTTTCCAGAATAATCCCAGAATCAGAAGGAATTAATCCTCCAACCAGGATTTCTGGAGAAGCTGGGAACTTTGGGAAAGTTACCAACATGTTACAACACCAGGCAGGAGTCACATTCACCTGAAGATTGTGAGTGCAGTGTTACCTGTGACAGTCAATGTTGTTCCAGGGAAGCTGTACCCCCATCCTGAGGTTTCTGTATTGAATATGAACTTGTACTCAGCAGAGTCCTCCTCTCTCAGATCTGTGATTCTCAGGGTGGAGCGACCTCTCTCCTTCTCTCCAGCATACTCCACACGACCTGCATACCCTGGGTCTGTGGTTAGGTCCTCAGGGATCAACTTATCACTCCAGCTGTCACTCGGTTTAGGACTAAACCAGAGTGATGATGTGATCGTAGCATCACCACTGTCATAAGTACAGGATATATCCACTGTTGACCCCTTCAAGGCACAGACTCCCTGATGGGGGTAAGTCACACTCCAACAGTTCTGACCACGGACACCTTAAACAATAACATGACAATATAGTGTTTTCTGTATTCTGTTCTCAGATCGTTCTGTGTGATGAGTGTTTCAGATGTGTAATTCACCAACATGAATGAATATAGCCTACTGAGGAATACTGTAGTTGAATCTACACTCACACACTGCAGGAGAGTGGAGATCCTCATGGCCTTTTACAGCACAGGAGTAACTGTCTGCATCACTAATGTAGTCTGAGTACAGGCTGGAAGTGTCCTCCTTTACTTTGTGTCCATTGTTGTACCAGATGTAGGTGGGGTTACCAATCAGAGTACAGGTGGTGCTACAGGTCAGAGTCACCCATCTTGACAACAATGAAGTTGTAATCTTTACCTGAAGATCTGGAGAGAAATACAACACATGAAATACTGTATGAATTTACTGAGTTCTCTTCTGATGAAATGATGCAAGCCATTCTGATTACAGTCTGTACAGACTATCATCCTGACACTTATACTGAAAACACAAATCAAGTTATGTGTTGAACAAACCGACAATAACTAGACCATTCATTTCGTTTGAATACAAATTATGTTAGTCCGTAGATTGATAATGCACATTTGTATCGAATCTTGATCTAGTATTTAGCACGGTTTTACCTGTGACAGACAGAGTAACTCCGTGTTATACTGCCCTCCTAAATCTGAATAAACTATTTTAGAGACAATAATGACAGTCATTCTCTCTCAGGTCTCTGTTTCAACTATACACTGAACAAAAACATAAATGCAACATGTAAAGTGTTGGTCCATGTTTCATGAGCTGAAATAATAACACATCTTCTTCACAGAGAGTTGATCAGGCTGTTGATTGTGGCCATACACGTGGTCTGCGGTTGTGAGGCCAGTTGGACGTACTGCCAAATTCTCTAAAACGACGTTGGAGGTGGCTTATGGTAGAGAAATGAACATTAATTTCTCTGATAACAGCTCTGGCTGACATTGCTGCAGTCAACATGCCAATTGCACACTCCCTCAAAACTTGATCATCTGTGCCATTGTCTTGTGTGACAAAACTGCACAATTTAGAGTGGCCTTTTGTTGGCCCCAGCACAAGGTGCACCTGTGTAATGGTAACGCTGTTTAATCAGCTTCATTATATGCCACACCTGTCAAGTGGATGGGTTATCATGGCCAAGGAGAAATTCTCACAAACAGGGATGTTATCAAGTTTGTGCACAGCATTTGAGAGCTGTAAGTTTTTTGTGCAATTGGAACATTTCTGGGATCTTTTATTTCAGCTCATGAAACAAACACATTACATGTTGCATTTATATTTTATTCAGTGTCCGGTATGTCCTCTTATGTGTAAAATACTACATTTGTTTTTTCCTGTCACATTCCACCACTGTGTCTGTATGACTGCCCTTAATAAGGTAATTACAGTAATAGATGTGAGATGTGTGACAGACTACCTGTGACAGTCAGGGAGACAGGTGAGCCAGAAAACTTTCCTCCAGATGTTATGAATCTGAACCTGTACCCAGCAGAGTTACTCAATCTCAGGTCTGTGATTCTCAGGGTACAGTCACTCTTCTTATCCCCAAGGTACTCTATATGACCCTCATACACTGGCACTGAGCTCAGATCTTCAGTGTCCATACCAGACCATTTAGTAAACCAGAATGTTTTTTTGATCCCATGATAACTGGGATATGTGTAAGAGCAGGATATGTTCACTGTTGACCCCTTCAAGGCACAGATACTCTGATGGGTGTAAGTCACACTCCAACACTTCTTACCTGAAAAACAAGAAGACAATAGAACACCTTTATATTACCAATACACTTACGCTGTTTCGTTCACCTGCAATTAAACCAAAAGTTACTAAAACGAAAGGGGGAAATAACAGAGTCACTGACAAAGACCAAAATGAGACCGGTTTCCAGGAAGTGTTCTGAAAGACACTCGTGGGGGTGTCCATTGAAAGATGACTAGCAACAACAACTGGAACCAAAAAGACATGAGCACCCACAAAATGTTCCCAATAAGAAGAAAACAAAATAAAAAACACACACCAAATGTGAAGACAGGAAGCAAACCAAATAGTGGTGCAAAACAAAAACAGGGAAGATAAAGAATGGTTTTTCTATAACTCAAATAGGGAGAACCAAATACTGTGTTGACCCTCCACATCTCTTAAACAAACTTCATCATCGGCCCAGCCACTCTTAAATATCACCTGGGCCAGCACAGGTGAAACACCTTCCGACTAACCAGATGGACAAGTGAGCACAGGTGAAACACCTTCCCACTAACCAGATGGACAAGTGAGCACAGGTGAAACACCTTCCGACTAACCAGATGGACAAGTGAGCACAGGTGAAACACCTTCCCACTAACCAGATGGACAAGTGAGCACAGGTGAAACAACTTCCCACTAACCAGATGGACAAGTGAGCACAGGTGTAACACATACTGACTAACGAGGTGATCCCACGTCTCGAAAAATAAACTAAAAGAAGTCAACACAGTTGATTAAGTAGGAAAACAAGTTTTCACCAGTTAAAATCATATGCTGTGAAAGTCACAAGGAAGTGACCGCTCCCTCAGCTTTGCAGTTTTTAAACTTTTGTAGTTTGTTTTTCATGGGTCTTCAGTGCTCAAAAAAGTAGTGCAATGGTGTACAAGTGCAAACACGTAATGAAAGGTATTTGGTAGAAGTACATTTGATTATATATCTTTAAGCCCATTCAACACTGCGTGGCAAAGCATACGGACCTAAAGCAGAAGTGGACGTCACATTCACAGCAAATTAAATAATGATTGTCTGACAACCTGAAACAAATGTTGTATGTAAAAGTCCACACTTACACACTGCAGGAGAGTGGAGATCCTCAATGGCCTTTTACAGCACAGGAGTAACTGTCTGCATCATTAAAGTAGTATGTATACAGGCTGGAAGTGTCCTCCTTTACTTTGTGTCCGTTCTTGTACCAGATGTAGGTGGGGTTGTCAGTCAGAGTACAGGTGGTGCTACAGGTCAGTGACACCCTCTCTCCATTTGTCACAGTGGCAGGAGTCATCTTCACCTGCAGGTCTGAATACAGGGTCAATGACAATAACATAATTAAACCAATCAAGTATTATGGATGAAACATTTATAATGAAACATCAAATAGAAATGTATGTATAAACATGAACATTTCTTCAGTGTAACCTGTGACAGTCAGAGTTGTTCCAGGGAAGCTGTATCCCCATCTTGATGTCTGTGTGTTGAATATGAACTTGTACTCAGCAGAGTCCTCCTCTCTCAGATCTGTGATTCTCAGGGTGGAGCGACCTCTCTCCTTCTCTCCAACATACTCCACACGACCTGCATACCCTGGGTCTGTGGTTAGGTCCTCAGGGATCAATTTATCTCTCCAGCTGTCACTCTGTTTAGGACTAAACCAGAGTGATGATGTGATGTTATAAAGACTGAAATAAGTACAGGATATGTTCACTGTTGACCCCTTCAAGCCACAGATTGTCCTCTTGGTGTAAGTCACTCTGTTGCAGTCCTGACCCTGGAGACCTGCAACATAATGGAATCACATTAGTACATTATACTGTATTTTAAGTTATTTTCATGAATGGAAATACCGATCAAATTACAAAGTGAGAACAAAGGGATGTAGTACAAACATTCTGTATAAATTCTGTATTAGATTCCATATTAGATTCCCACTCACACGCTGCAGGAGAGTGGAGATCCTCATGGCCTTTTACAGCACAGGAGAAGCTGTCTACATAGTTACTGGAGACTGGGTCTTTGTACTGGAGGGAGGTGCTCTCATCTAGATGTTGTCCATTCTTGTACCAGATGTAGGTGGGGTTGTCAGTCAGAGTACAGGTGGTGATACAGGTCAGTGTCGTATCCTGATGTTCACCAGTCACCTTCACCTGAAGACCTGGAGAATAAACAATAGCACTGTAAATCCCTTTATCACTGACTTATCACTCTAATACAAAGATGTAGGAAATCCTATGTTATACAGACATAAATACAAACCAAGACATTTATCCTGAACTAAATGGAATTCAACAGTTTAACTATATTGAATGTAACTGTACCTGTGACAGACAGAGTGACTCCAGGACTGCCAGTATATGTCCCTCCTTCCTGATCTGTTAGTAATCTGAACCAGTATGTAGCTGAGTCTCTCTCTCTCAGGTCTGTGATTTTCAGGGTACATTCTTTCTCCTTAACCCCATGATACTCCAGACGACCTGTATTCTCTGGGTCCTGACCTATATCTTTAGGTTCTACACCAGTCTCCCATTTAGTGAACCAGAGGGTTGTTGTGACTGTACCACTGGGATATGTGTAAGAGCAGGACATCTCCACTGTTGACCCCTTCAAGGTACAGATACTCTGAGTGGTGTAAGTCACACTCCAGCCATCCTGACCCAGTACCACTGAAACACAGTTAGACATCACAATGGTATTAGAATTAGGACAAGGTATTTTGGCTCACACTGAAGGTAGGGTTTGTCCACACTTTGTTGCCATATTGGAAATCACAGATAATCATCACTCAGTGAGGTGTGAAACATAACAATTTAAAGTGAAGTGGAGATGCCTAACAGAACACAAGCAATTTTAATTTTAACATTCTACAAATGTCTGTAGATTGACAAACATATAAGTTATGAATGAGACCATACCTGCTACAGACCACCAACACACTTCCTGCTGTTCTCAAGGCCATTGTTGCATCTCCCACCCTGCAGTCTTAGAAACATAAACAACAACTCACTCTATAGCTGGTGAATAACTCCACCTGATACATTGAAGTATAAACTGTAAATGGGGTACAGGGCCTCATTACTGAAAATGAACCAGGCTCATATTGTGTTGTGTTGTATTGTGCTATATGGTTGTCTATGTGAATACTGTCTGTCTGTAAGTCTATTGCACTATGTATGTAATGTGTGTGACGTGTTGCATGTCTGTCTACGTCTGTCTATTTAAACTGACTTGATGCAAAAATAAATTCCTAATATATATAATAGTCATCATCATCATTATAAACAACAACAACAATCACTTATTGAACAGATCTGTAGAACTGTAAACACATATTTCTACATTGATTGTTCTGAAGCTGTTTTATTCTCAGAACCCCAAATATAGGAGGATAAATGTTCAATCCTCTACGGTCCGTCAAGCTGTACAGCAGCCTAAAGACTGACCACCAGGTTCAATGATAGCTCCTATCCCCAAGCTGTGAGGCTAAACAGCAAGTGACTCACACACACACACACACACACACACACACACACACACACACACACACACACGCACACACACAGTACAGTGTTACACTGAGCATGCATTCAAACATTTGTCTGCATGTCTATTTTACCCTGGTTAATCATTTCATCTCTATGTATATCAACACTCCTACACTGAGACACTTTATGAATACTGGCTCTGATGTAACAACCAGAACACAGCTCAAAACATAACAAGAAGTAAAATGATACAATATCTTCAAGTATATCACTTTTGACTGAAAACAAATAACCATAAACTTTATTTCAAGATATTGTCAAGAGTACTGACAGAGTGAAGTGAAGGGGTGAGGTCTTGTACAGTGAGTCAACTGACTGGTAGTGAGTGGCAGTTCAGTGGTTGATACATATTTATGTAGTCAGGACACAAGTAGCTGAGACAGAAGTGGCATATCCTTCCTCTTTAAGACATTAACATGCAGGAGGACCAGAACAGCATGTCAGAAAAGGGAGGTTACTTTATTAAAATGGGCCCTACATTTCTATAATGGACACAATGTCCCCCATTTCCACTTTTATTTAAATACAGAACCATGTTAACAATATGTTGACTATTCTATATGGAATGTTTATAATATATTAGAATGTGTTGCCTTGTCCCTCTGAGTTCTACATGGAACAGGTCAAAGTTCAATTTACATTTGGTCAGTTCCATGATGTCATTCATTCTATTCTACAAACCCATTCAATTCACACTCCTCATCAGCTGCATCAAAGTGGTACTGAAGGTTCCAGTGTTCTAGACTAGAGCTCTACCTACTGGAATCTCAACATTACTGCAGTGTTCTAGACTAGAGTTCTCCCTACTGGCATCTCAACATTACTGCAGCCTCCAGTCCTGATGTCCTTATTCATTTGTGCAGTAATATGAATAGAATGAATGGATACTGTTCCATTAATTCCAGCCATTCCTCCTATATCTCTGCCCACCAGCCTCCTCTGTTGTACAGTACTAGTAGTAGCTTTATCTAGCAGAGGCATCAATGAACATCACCATAGCCTGCTGTATTGACTGTGTAGTGTGTTGTAGTCTGCTGTCCATAAGTAATGCCATTTAGCAGATGCCTTTATCCAAAGCGACTTACAGTTAGTTATATGTGCATATATTTTACGTATGGGTGGTCCAGGGAACAAAACCCATCACGTTGCAGGTGCCATGCTCTACCTACTGAGCTACAGAGGACCATATTCTATAAAGTCTAATGTGCATATATAGATTTCTGATATGATTCAGGAGGCCTGTCAGAGGATAGACAGGAAAGCAGAACAGGATATTGATTGTGTTTATCTAAACCAACGAACCCACAACACTGTGTCTCATGTTAATACTACTCCTAAACACAACCCACCATCACTGTCTCATGTTAATACTACTCCTAAACACAACCCACCATCACTGTGTCTCATGTTAATACTACTCCTAAACACAACCCACCATCACTGTGTCTCATGTTAATACTACTCCTAAACACAACCCACCATCACTGTGTCTCATGTTAATACTACTCCTAAACACAACCCACCATCACTGTGTCTCATGTTAATACTACTCCTAAACACAACCCACCATCACTGTGTCTCATGTTAATACTACTCCTAAACACAACCCACCATCACTGTGTCTCATGTTAATAGTACTCCTAAACACAACCCACCATCACTGTGTCTCATGTTAATACTACTCCTAAACCTCTTATGAAACATCAACTCAATCACTCTCACTCTTACTTTAGGCCATTTTCAAAATGTCTCCACAACAATCTATTGCTCTCAGAGCTCTTAAAATAGCATGTACAAGTCTTACATGTGAAACCACATGTACAACGTACATCCCGTCTTTTGTAGCACACAATATAGCTCAGTATTTGTCAAGGGTGCCAATAATTTTCGTGACTGGTCGTGACTGATTAATATTAATATGTAAAAATACATTTACACATTTATACTCACAGACACACACAAACACACCACACACACAGTTATACTTGACCCTGTTATTCTTTGACAGTGAACATGAATGGAGATCTGGGTATTACTGGCAAACTCTACTGATCATGTGTTAAAACATGTAAATTAATAAACTGAACTAAACTAAACACATGAAATCACAGTCCAGGATCAGTATTCACAAAGTGTCTCAGAGTAGCAGTGCTGATCTGGGATCAGTTTAGCCTTTTAGATCATAATTATACGGACCATCTGAGACACTTTATGAAGACAGGCCCTGATGTAACAACCAAAACACAGTTCAAAATAAACCAACAAGTACAAAGATACAGTAAGTCATGTGATGTATGGCTAAAAACTTCAAAACAAAACTATATTTCAAGATATCGTCAAGTGTACTTACAGAGTGAAGTGAAGGGGAAGGTCTTGAACAGTTAGTCAACGTGCTGTCACTGCGTGGAAACAAGAAGTAGTCTACTGTAAGTATTAGTAGAAGCAGGCATAGCCTAAGTGTGAGTTCTGTGGTTGACACATTTTAAAAGTAGTCTAGTCAGGTCATTAACATGCAGGAACAGCATGTCACATAAGGGATGTTACTGTATCTAAATAGAAAATGGTCTAAAGTCAGAATACTGTAGTTACATTTCTTTATTTGAGGAGTGGACCTACATGTTTTACAAGAGACACAATGTGACCCATTCCCATCACTCCTCATCAGCTGGTACTGAAGGTTCCAGAACAGATGAAAGGGGAGTATCTTTGGTTCCAGTGTTCTAGACTAGAGCTCTCCCTACTGACATCTCAACATTACTGCAGCTTCCAGGCTTCATATGTCCCTACTAGTCCAATGAAAATATACAAAATAGAAAGTAGAAAATGTCAAATATATACATTATGTACATATAATAAAACAGTCAGGCACGTAAACGTACTGTGTTATTGGGACTTATGTTGAACTGGCGTTTGAATTGAGTGAACTGGTGATCTCAACTAGCTTGTTAGCTACATGAAGCTGCTGTTATTCAGTGATAAACAAGTGTTTTTGTGCATCACACAGCTACTCTGAATGGACTGGATTGTGAACAATATGATGTGCTGCCACTGAATTACAGCAAGACCCCATAGTTAGCTTGTGAGCTAACTAGTTAGCTAACATTTAGCTAGCTAGAAACAACAGACAACAGTGAGCTGTCATTATGCCAAGGCCAAGGCAAGCTGCTCTGAGTTTCCAGTGTGTGCTTGGGTGAAATAGATTTCTTCAGCTCACTGATCTTCAGAGCAATGGACTCAAAGTGAACCCTGACATCCATATAACTAGGTCTGTCTTTCTGTCTGGGATTATTGTGTCCCATTGTGTCTGAGTGATGCGTTTTTTTTGATTATGACAATGAATAATATTTCATGTAATTGGTTATTGCTTCTATATTGTTATTTTAATGTGTGATTTTTTTTTCTTACATATAAAAAACTGAATTGTTGGTTAAGGGCTTGTCATTAACCATTTTACAGTAAGGTCTACGCCTGTTATACTTGGAGCATGTGACAAATACAATTAGATGTGATTTGTGTGTTTAGGTGCTGGACATTACTCCCTCTGACACTGGGTTTCTGAACATATAAAAGTCTGAGCCGTTTGGGGGGTTCTACTAGCTGACATATGGAATTGTTTTAAGGTGGTCATACCATGGATCATTTAAATATTTGATTTTGAATTATAGGACCCCTTTAGGTAAAAAAATTAAATACTTAAAAATGATTTGATAAAATATTGAATTTGTCCTTTACTGCTAGAGCTCATAAAAACACATTGAATAACACTTTCATAAATGGCAAAGAAAGACTGTGAAAAAATGGATAATAGGAACTAAGGTTTTGAAGTGACTGTCCTCTATCTAGGAGATATAACAAAGCTCAGGAAATATTTGTGTTTTTTGGAGACATACACTAAGTATGTGAACACCCCTTCAAATGAGTGGGTTAGGCTATTTCAGCCACACCTGTTGCTGACAAGTGTATAAAATCGAGCACACAGCCATGCAATCTCTGTAAACAAACATGGGGATTAGAATGGAGATACTGAAGAGCTCAGTGACTTTCAACGTGGCACCGTCATAGGATGCCACCTTTACAACAAGTCAGTTAATCAAATTTCTTCAGTGCTAGAGCTGCCCCGGTCAACTGTAAGTGCTGTTATTGTGAAGTGGAAACGAATAGGAAAACAACAGCTCTGCCTCGAAGTGGTAGGCCACAAGTTCACAGAACAGGCCGTGTGCCGGGAATCATTAAAGGCGTTGGCAAGTGGTATTCTGAGCCTGACCAGGCGGGCTTATGCAACTATGCCGATTGGGGTGCAAGACGAGCTGGCACGGGACAGTTTTATTAGAGCGCTCTCTTCCACCGAACTGGGTAAGCATGTTCAGATGGCGGACCCACCATCTCTGCGGGCTGCAGTGGAGATAGCCAGGAACTCTGCCTCGAAGTGGTAGAAGTTCTCTGCGGGCTGCAGTGGAGATAGCCAGGAACTCTGCCTCGAAGTGGTAGAAGTTCACAGAACAGGCCGTGTGCTGAAGCGCGTAACAATTGTCTGTCCTCGGTTGCAACACTCACTTCAGAGTTCCAAACTGCCTCTGGAAGCAACTTCTGTTAGTCCGGCCCTTCAGGAAATGGGTTTCCATGGCCGAGCAGCCACACTCAAGCCTAAGACCACCATGTTCAATGCAAAGCATCAGCTACAGTGGTGAAAAGCTTGCAGACATTGGAATCTGGAGCAGTGGAAACGTGTTCTCTGGATTGATGAATCACGCGTCACCATCTGGCAGTCCGACGGACAAATCTGGGTTTGTTCTCTAGTTCTCTAGTTGCGCCGAGATTGGCTCAGTGTTCTGTCGCTCATGGGGACACTACTTCACCACAAAATCTACAGGGAGATCTCTAAAATTCAAGCCCCTTGGGTGCTGCCATAGATTTACATTAGAAGTGCCCATCCAAGTAGGCTGAAGGTCATTGGCCACAGATAAAATGGTGTCAAATCACATTATATCTACCGTCGCTTTGATTTGACTGATCATGTCAACATCATACCTTCAAAATCTTAGCTAGCAAGCATCGGCCAATGGACATGAACATTACACAACAAGTTGGAAATCACAAATTCAACTATGAGTGGTTTGAAAGGAATCAGTGGATAACTGCAAGCGTTGCAAAGCAATAACCCGCCTGCTATTGAGTGGAGTGGGAGTGTGGTCCACTAATAATGGGACTAATAAGCATAGTCCCAATAGTACAATGCAACCAATAGCATATTCCCAAAAGTACAAACTCCTAAAGTTCAAGCTAAATAATTGAAAGCACATCTCACATAGTTGAAGGCATTTAGACAGCATTATGTTTCATCCCACCTCTCACCTTTAGCCTCTCCAAGGCGACAGCGGCCATGTTGGTATTCTTGAAGTTGACAAAGGCACATAATCTCATGCAGAACAATGATACTCCATCTCCCCACACCTACAGTAAAGAACAGGGAATTTTAATGTACAATAATGAGGATTCTCATTCCAACTCAGCAGACAGAGATACATGTAATAGTATTAGAATGGTGGACCGGCGGCCATTTCGAGTAAACCATTTAAAGTGTTGATGTTATGTTACTTGATGATTTCCACACCATGTCAGAAACAAAGAAACTCACAGCAAGAAAAGCCTAAGCAGTGGATATGCAGGTTGTCTAGTGATTATAAGTGTTGGGCCAGTAACAGAAAGGTTGCTGGTTCAAATCTCTGAGCCAAATAGGTGGAAAAAACTGCCCTTGAGCAAGGCACTTAACCCTACTTTCTCCTGTACATCACTCTGGATAAGAGCGGCTGTTAAATGACTAATAATATGTAGTTAGAGATGCAGATACAGAACTAAAACAGATGGGCATGGTGGTCATACGTTTTGAAGAGGTCCCATATGTGTTTCTCAGTGAGGTCCATGGTGACGTTCCCCACCCAGAGAGAGGGACAGGGGGACCTGAGGATGAGAGTAGAGGGAGGGAAGGACCATGGTCAGAATAAATCCATTAAAGCAACCTTATAACAACACATTACGGTTCTAAATGGCCCATAGGGCTCCGGTTGAAAGTAGTGCACTATATAGGAATATGGTTCTATTTGGGACTGTCTATAGAACCTATAAACATAGGTATGTATACTCACATTAAATGATGTAAAATTTAGATGTGGAATAACCAAACAACAGAGTGGAGTTGGTCTCAGTGAACCAAAATGGTCTGTATAAATGAGATAACCTTGTCTGAGACCTGGAGATTCATTTTAGCTCTCAGGGCTAATGCCTAGACTTTAGCTCAGTGGGCTAGCATGGTCTAGAGTCACACTAACAACCCATGTATGATGCCCAGAGTTAAACATACACACCCAGTAGAGTCCTCAGGGGAGGAGAGGTCCACCACTGGAGTCCTGAGGGGAGGAGAGGTCCACCACTGGCAACCTGAGGGGAGGAGAGGTCCACCACTGGCGTCCTGAGGGGAGGAGAGGTCCACCACTGGCGTCCCGAAGTGGAGGAGAGGTCCACCACTGGCGTCCCGAAGTGGAGGAGAGGTCCACCACTGGAGTCCAGAGGGGAGGAGAGGTCCACCACTGGAGTCCAGAGGGGAGGAGAGGTCCACCACTGGAGTCCTGAGGGGAGGAGAGGTCCACCACTGGAATCCTGAGGGGAGGAGAGGTCCACCACTGGAGTCCTGAGGGGAGGAGAGGTCCACCACTGGAGTCCTGAGGGGAGGAGAGGTCCACCACTGGAGTCCTGAAGGGAGGAGAGGTCCACCACTGGAGTCCAGAGGGGAGGAGAGGTCCACCACTGGAATCCTGAGTTAAGGAGAGGTCCTCCCCTCAGGAAACATTGTAGCTGAACCTCACAATAAATCATTGTTAGATGTACAGCATGTATTTCTTTATTGTCATAGTATTTTGATTAAATCAGAAATCAAACTCCTCTAATAATGGCTATGCTCTCTGTGGTGGGGTCTGGTAGTGCAGTCTGTATATACTAGGCCCCCTGTGGGAGAGTCTGGTAGTGTAGTCTGTCTATACTTTGTCACCTGTGGTTGGGTCTGGTAGTGCAGTCTGACTATACTATGCCCCCTGGGGTGGGGTCTGGTAGTGCAGCCTGTCTATACTATGGCGGGGAGATGGAGAGACAGACAGACAGACAGACAGACAGACAGACAGATTTAAGATGAGGGAGGACGCACATTTTTTATGAGTATGGCCTTATTTCTATTACATCATTTTGGATGACTGTCATTCATATTCCATTCACCCAGCTCAATGTAACATCAATATATTTAAGCTACTACATGTCATGATACCCTAATGTTCCCTATAGCCATCATGAGGTTCTTACAACCTAGCCTATGAATGAAAGTTTACAACGTAGGTGCACAGGTTGAGATAAACATTTGAGCAATCAAGGTGACAGACAGTGACACATTCAATACCGCCTTGCACACTCTGGCCTGCGTCTAGCTGATCAATGGTGTAATAATTAGTCCAACATATGCAAACAAGAGTTTCTCTTGGACAAATTCAGGTATGTTTATCCCATTTTGTTCCGTTTGCTTCTGTTTTAAAAAACATTTTTCAACAGAATCGGTGGAATGAATACACCTCTGATCACATTCAAACACAGTTCACTTTCAAAGCAGACACATACAAACAGCATGATCACGTTGCCCGTTGTAGAATTCCTTTTCGCATCTCTGCACTATACTCCTCTCACCTTTTCCCTTCACTTGTGGACTCCAGTGCACAACACATCAGCTGTCTGTGAGCAGGAGAAAAAACCTTTCCAAGCCAAACCTTCATATCATGACTGCTAACGCTACACACAGCCTACATCATTGTTACCATATTAGCTAACGTATTGACAACATAGCTACGAGAACTAATGCTTTAGTTAACATGCTACAATCATGCAGAACAGTGTACAATCAGCAAGCAGTTTAGCAGTTACACTGCTAGCAGTTACACGTGGCAATAAATGAATAAAACCAAAAGCGTACCTTGACTTGGTAGAGTTCCAGTGTTGGATAGCCGTAGCCAACTAGCGAACATACCATCCCTCTCTGTTTGAGACGGTTGTTTGTGTAACTAAACTAGCTAGCTGCATTAGATGCTGGCTAAGTAAGTGAAAGTGAAAGCAAAAAGAATACAACAAAATAGAGTTTGCTAGCTCTCTCCCACTCTCTCTTGCTTCTCCTTAATTTTTAAATAAATACATTTTTTCAAAACTGTTCAACTATTGTCTTTCTCTTTTAGTCAACTACTCATCATATGTTATGCACTATAGTGCTAGCTGGCTGTAGCCTATGTTTTCAAAACTAGATAAAATATCTGACACTTTGATTGGTCGGACAACATGTCAGTTCATGCTGCAAGAGCTCTGATAGGTTGGAGGACGTCCTCCGGTAGTTGACATAATTACTGTGTAAGTATATGGGAGGGGTTAAGAACCAAGAGCCCGCTAGGTTTTGTATTGAAGTCATTGTACCCAGAGGAGGACAAAAACTAGCTGTCCTCTGGCTACACCATGGTGCTACCCTACAGAGTGCTGTTGAGGCTACTGTAAACCTAAAACAGCTGTTTTAGTGAAAATAAATTCTGGCCGTGCTTCTACAGCTGAATACCCTTCACTGGAGGAGACAATAAAGGGTTAAACTAGGGTCATTTCAGTGAAATAATAATTTGGAGGTTAATAAGACAACTAAGTAACACTGCCTCTGTGTTTGAGTAATCAACTCATCATCAAGATTTGATTATTTGAATCAGCTGTGTAGTGCCTGGGATAAAACCAAAACATTCACCCCTTGGGGTCCCCAAGACTGAGTTGAGGAAACGCTGGCCTCGCCACTCATGGTTCAATTATTCAATGCCGCCATCATGTGTCCTAATAGGCAGAAATACAAGAAACAAGAGCTGAGTGGAAATAGTTATGAATCAATGTATTATTAGTTGAACAAATAATCTATGTATTTGTCTTAAATGTTGATCTTATTTACAACATGATGCTTATACTGTATTGACACTAAAACACACTGTAAAAACTGCAAAGGTAAACATGTATTTAACGTATATAAAATACGTAAAAATGAAAAATGTGATGACAATACAAGTGATATCATGACACAGAACAATATAGCATTATGTAATATACAATTATAATTAAGATAAAATTTTAAAAACTGCAAATGTTTAAATGTATGTAATGTACTGATTACATTTAAAAAAATAAAAATAAATATATCATATTACATAATATTAAATATAAAATGTGGAATAATGTCTGACAGCAATACAAAGTTAAACATCATTAAACACATCAGGAGAAACTTGACCAAAGAGCTAAATATATTAAAAAGCTTTTATCAATATTATCCATATTAGTTGCAGAGGAAAGTAAGACTATTAATGTTATAAATCCCTAAATGGCAAAATTCAATAGAAAAATATCAGAAATATAATCTTAAACTATGTCTAGTAAACAGATTAGTACACAAGAAAATATATGGAAATGGTAAAATCCCATTGAAAAAAAGCAGAAGCATAACCCATCCTATTTATCATCAATGTAAGTATCATTATAAGAAAAGAAAACATCTATTCCAGCATTTACTAAGTTAAAGTTCTTGGTCTGGAAAACCATCTTGATATGATAGCAAGAGAATAGAGGTGTGAGGCCTGGCTTTAGATTGGAACCGTAGCTCTTCAGTCCAGGTTCTGTGGTGGTTCTCTTCAGTCCAGGTTCTGTGGTGGTTCTCTTCAGTGCAGGTTCTGTGGTGGTTCTCTTCAGTCCAGGTTCTGTAGTGGTTCTCTCAGTGGGAGGGTCCCCTCACATTCTGAAAGAATATACTGAATTAGTAATTTACACTCCCACTAAAATGTTTATGGACACACACACACACACACACACACACACACACACACACACACACACACACACACACACACACACACACACACACACACACACACACACACACACACACACACACACACACACACACACACACACACACACACACACACACACACTTACTGCCAGGGTGTCATACTCTGGTGACCTGGTCTTCATGTTCAGAGGTGAGTACATGTCACTTCTGGGGTCACTGGTAGGGTCAGGATGGACACTCTGTGGACAGAAAGAGGGAGAGAGTGAGAAAGAGAGAGGGAAAGATATAGAGAGAGAGGGAGGGAGAGAGAGAGGGAGAGAAAGATTTAGAGAAAGAGGGAGGGAGAGAGAGAGGGAGAGAAAGATTTAGAGAGAGAGAGAGAGAGGAAATCCATGTGTTCATTGAAACACCAGTCTTTCCATCATTTTCTCTAAACACATTCAAGTATAAAACACAAACACACTAACAAACAATCAAAATGAATTATAAGAGACTTACTGCCAGAGTGTCGTAGTCAGGGGACATGGTCCTCATGTTCAGACCTGTGTACGTGTCACTGTTACAGTCAGGACGGACACTCTGTAGAGAGAGAGAGGTAACAATTAAAATAGTGTGAAAGAGACTGTCTTGACACAGTAAATTTATGAAAGTGGAGTTGTAACTCAGGGTTTCCCAAACCTGGAGCTGCACCCCCCCCCCCCCCCCCCCCCCCCCCCCCCCCCCGGGTGCACGTTTTGTTTTTTGCCCTAGCACTACACGGGGGGGTCCTGGTGTAACTGATAACTGATAGAATCACCTGTGTGTCTGCTGGGGCATCACTTCCTCCTGTGGATCTCCTGTAATGAAGGAAAGAGTGAGTTCTGCTCTATACTGACCTCTAGTGGAAGTTGATATGTTACTAATACAGTTTAGCATTTAAGGGCGTTGGGCCAATAAATACATATATAAATGAATTAAGTTAATAACAAATCAGAGGTCTAAGGTGAAAGAATTATACAAATATCAGTTCTCCCTTCTTCACTCACCTGAACCACATGAGTCCAGAGAGACAGAGGATGAGAACAAGAACAACCACTATGATTCCTACAGCTGCAGTCAGAACTGAGGTCTGTTTACCTAAAAGATGAAATGGATGATATTAGTACATGTTATTATGAAGTGAAAATGAATATACAGCAATACAGGACATTAATGCAATACTTGTATATATAAGCCTATATATAGTTATAAACCAAAGTGTAATAAGGCAAACTATGAGAAGATTACCTTGAAACATCATTTCTTATTGAACATCATTTTGTATTGAAGATGTAACTTCACCTGCTACAATGATCATCAGAGCTGTAGAGTTCATAGATCCTCTTCCATTCTGGGCCTCACAGTAGTATTCTCCTCTGTCCTCAGAGCTGATGTTAGTGATGCTGTAACTCTGTCCTGATGCTTTTGGTGAGGTTACGTTCTTCTTGTACCAGGTGTATTTGTCCACAGGTGGGTTGGCATCACTGCTGCAGGTCAGAGTCACTGAACTGCCCTCCACTATTCCACCAGAGGGACTGACTGACACTGAGGTGTTCCTTGGTCCATCTGATGTAAAAGACAGTGGATTTTAAAATAGTACAAATTAGATCAGGTAAAAATATTACACAAAATTTCCACAAATGTACTTTTCCACACAATGACTTTTAGATCCACCCTCTTATTGAAGATGATCAATACAAGTATCATGTGGAGCAAATATCTGTCACTACAATGTTAGTATAGCAAACTAAAGGTTTAAACCCCATGTACTTACATGTGACAGTGAGAGTCTCTTCAGCAGAGGGGAGATCCTCATGGCCTTCTACAGCACAGGAGTATCTGCCTGTATCCTCACTGCTGACTGAGAATAGGATATAGACAGGAGAGGAGGTGTTGCTGTTTGGTAAAGGCTGTCCATTCTTATACCAACTGTAGGCTGTGTTGGGGACCAGTGTACATTTGGTTTTACATGTCAGTGTGACTCTCTCCCCCTCTGACACAGATGTAGGATCCATCTCCAACACAGCATCTAGAGTAAAATGAAACAAACCATTAATATCCTCTCATATATGTCCTCTTATGTGAAATACTACACTTGGTATTTTTCCATCACATACCACTACTGTGTCTGTATGACTGCCCTTAATAAGGTAATTACAGTAATAGATGTGAGATGAGTGACAGATTACCTGTGACAGTCAGGGAGACAGGTGAGCCAGAAAACTTTTCTCCAGATGTTATGAATCTGAACCTGTACCCAGCAGAGTCACTCAATCTCAGGTCTGTGATTCTCAGGGTACAGTCATTCTCCTTATCCCCAAGGTACTCTATATGACCCTCATAGCCTGGCGTTGAGCTCAGATCTTCAGTGTCCATACCAGACCATTTAGTAAACCAGAAAGATTTTTTGATCTCATGATAACTGGGATATGTGTAAGAGCAGGATATGTCCACTGTTGACCCCTTCAAGACACAGATCCTCTGATGGGTGTAAGTCACACTCCAACACTTCTGACCTGAAATACAAGAAGACAATAGAACACCTTATATAAATCTTTACACCTTTAATTAATATCAGTTTAACAGTTTACATTTGTGACAACCATCATTATTAAATAATGATCAATATTCATTGATTAATTGATAAAGGTCTCACGACCTGAACAAAATTGTGTTTATATGAAATGTGTATAAAAAAAGTCGACACTCACACACTGCAGGAGAGTGGAGATACTCATGGCCTTTTACAGCACAGGAGTAGCTGTCTTCATAGTTACTGGAGACTGGGTCTTTGTACTGGGGGGAGGTGCTCTCATCTAGATGTTGTCCGTTCTTGTACCAGATGTAGGTGGGGTTGTCAGTCAGAGTACAGGTGGTGCTGCAGGTCAGTGTCTTCTCCTGATGTCCACCAGTCACCTTCACCTGAAGACCTGGAGAATAAACAATATCACTGTAAATCCCTTTATCACTGACTTATCACTCTGATACAAAGATGGAAGAAATCCTATATTATACAGACTACAATACAAACAAGACAATTTATCCTGAACTAAATGGAATTCAACAGTTTAACTATATTGAATGTAACTCTACCTGTGACAGACAGAGTGACTCCAGGACTGCCAGTATATGTCCCTCCTTCCTGATCTGTTAATAATCTGAACTTGTACGTAGCTGAGTCTCTCTCTCTCAGTTCTGTGATTCTCAGTGTACAGTCTTTCTTCTTATCCCCATGATACTCCAGACGACCTGCATACTCTGGGTCCTGACCCAGATCTTCAGGTTCTACACCAGTCCCCCATTTAGTGAACCAGTAGGTTGATGTGACTTTATGACCACTGGGATATGTGTAAGAGCAGGACATCTCCACTGTTGACCCCTTCAAGACACAGATACTCTGAGTGGTGTAAGTCACACTCCAGCTATCCTGACCCAGTACTACTGAAACACAGTCACACATCACAACATTTTTTAAATGAAAGTTATTCCAAAATGGCTTTAACTAACAAGATGGTTTGTCCACACTTTGTTGCCATAGTTACTGAGTTGGGTGTGAATGAAAACAACAGATAAGCATCTCTCAATGAGGAGTGAAAGATCTCTATTTCACTTTATAAAGTTACGCCAAACAGACCAGCAGAATAACATTATGACAGTATTAACATTTTAGAAATGTCTGTACATTGAAAAACAGGGCAACTTAAACAGTTCTTTGGGCCATCTGGATAACAAAGTGAAAGTTAGCCTTCTCTTTATGACATGGTGTAAGTATTTTGAACTGTGAAATCAACAACCATTAATCTAAATGAAATGTTAGCCCTATTTGATGTCTGTTTCACTAAACATCAACACTGACCAATGATGTATTGGATGATTTTGTAAGACTTTAAAAGTGTATTAGTCACACTCACACACTGCAGGAGAATTGATGCCTTTTACAGCACAGTAGAAGCTGTCTTCAGTATTAAAGTCGACTGAGTATGAGGGGGAGGAGTCCTCTTGTACAATCTTACTGTTCCTGTACCAGGTGTAGGTGGGGTTACCAGTCAGAGTACAGGTGGTGCTACAGGTCAGTGTCGTTGACCACCATGTAGTGGTCACCTTCACCTGCAGGTCTGGAGTAGATAACAACATTAAAACCATCAATGACCTGTTGTCTAGTTCAAATGAGGCAGGAGTGGACATTCTCAAATCATCAATTCAGACATTCCTATTTTACCATACATTCATATTAATTATATTATTTAAATACAAATCAAGACAATTTTCCAGAACCAACTAAACAGATTAGCATTATATATAATGTCACTGTACCTGTAACAGACAAAGTGACTCCAGGGCTACCAACATATTTCCCTCCGGTCTGATCTGTTATAAATCTGAACATGTACGTAGCTGAGTCACTCTCTCTCAGGTGTGTGATTGTCAGGGTGTGGCCATTCGTCTTATCACTACGGTACGTCACACGACCTTTGTAGTCTGGGTCATCTAACAGACTCACATAATTCTCCACATCATAAATGTTAGTGAACCACAAGGTTGTTGTGACTGTATAACCTCTGGGATATGTGTAAGAGCAGGACATCTCCACTGTTGACCCCTTCAAGGTACAGATACTCTGAGTGGTGTATGTAACACTCCAGCCATCCTGACCCAGTACCACTGAAACACAGTTAGACATTAAGGATGTTACATTAAGTTCAAGGTCTTTTGACTCACATTAACACTTTGTTCCATAGTTGCTGAGTTGAGACATTGATACTCTTTGGTTGAGTGTGAATGGAAACCACAGATAAGCTTCACTCAGTGAGGTGTGAAAGAAAACTGTTTCAAGTGAAGTGGAGACGCCAAATGTGTCGCCAGTAGGACATAAAAATGGTTATGCTTTTAGAAATGTCTGCAGTTTGACAAACCGGGCAACTAAAAGATAAGAATGAGACCATACCTGTTACAGACCAGAGAAAGACCACCAACACACTTCCTGCTGTTCTCAAGGCCATTGTTGCATCTCCCACCCTGCAGTCTTAGAAACATAAACAACAACTCACTCTATAGCTGGTGAATAACTCCACCTGATACATTGAAGTAGAAACTGTAAATGGGGTACAGGACCTCATTACTGAAAATGAACCAGGCTCATATTGTGTTGTGTTGTATTGTGCTATATGGTTGTCTATGTGAATACTGTCTGTCTGTAAGTCTATTGCACTATGTATGTAATGTGTGTGATGTGTTGCATGTCTGTCTACGTCTGTCTAGGGTTAGGG
This sequence comes from Salvelinus namaycush, assembly GCF_016432855.1. Lineage (NCBI taxonomy): Eukaryota > Metazoa > Chordata > Actinopteri > Salmoniformes > Salmonidae > Salvelinus > Salvelinus namaycush. The sequence goes on along the minus strand of NC_052308.1, from coordinate 74,711,852 downwards.
GTTAGGGTTAGGGTTAGGGTTACCTCTGTCTTTAAACTGACATGATGCAAAAATAAATTCCTAATATATACAATAGTCATCATCATCATTATAAACAACAACAACAACAACTTATTGAACAGATGTGTAGAACTGTAAACACATATTTCTATATCGATTGTTCTGAAGCTGTTTTATTCTCAGAACCCCAAATATAGGAGGATAAATGTTCAATTCTCTACGGTCCGTCAAGCTGTGCAGCAGCCTAGAGACTGACCACCAGGTTCAATATACTGTAGCTTCTACCCGAAAGCTGTGAGGATAAACAGCAAGTGACTCACAAACACACAAACAAACACACACACACACACACACACACACACACACACACACACACACACACACACACACACACACACACACACACACACACACACACACACACACACACACACACACACACACACACACACACACACACACACACACACACCCACCATCTGTAGTGAAGGCCAATAAGGCCCATAAAGTCTGTATACAAGTCTAGAGAGCTGGTTGTTATGGATGTAGAAAGTTAAAACACACATCCTACACAGTTTAGATGTCAACCCTACTCCCTATCAGTCTGGTCCTAAAGGGCCCTCAGGTAAATCAACTGTGTCACACATTTTAAATACTTTAATTGAATCCACCAATCAAATGTAACATTTTAAAGGTCCCTGAATGCATGGCACTTAAGAGTACAGAAGACACCTCCTTCTCCAAACAGCTGTACTTCCCATGAAAGCTGCCTATCAGTTCCGCAAATTGGAGGCCACGCACTGCAAGCCTGTGAGAGTGGCCGAGACGGACAAATATCAGCTCCACCAGCTAGCACCTCCACCCAGGCTGTCCAAGCACCACGAGGGGCTGGTATTTAAGCAGATTCTCTGTAAAGGCCTGCTCCATGTAGCCGTCAAAAGAGCTGCGCACCGCCAAATTAGCACCTCCCCCTGCCCCCCCCCCCCAAATATCTGGCAGAAGCTGTTTAGAAGCCACTTGGACCTATACTTGGTGCTCCGGTACCGCCTGCCGTGCGGCAGCAGAGAGAACAGTCTATGTTATCTGGAGTCTTTGACAATTATTAGGGCCTTCCTCTGACACCGTCTGGTATAGAGGTCCTGAATGGAATGAAGCTTGGCCCCAGTGATGTACTGGGCCGTACGCACTACCCTCTGTAGTGCCTTGCGGTCTGAGGCTGAGCAGTTGCCATACCAGACAGTGATGCATCCAGTCAGGATGCTGTCGATGGTGCAGCTATAGAACCTTTTGAGGATCTGAGAACCCATGCCAAATCTTTTCAGTCTCCTGAGGGGGAATGGGTTTTGTCATGCCCTCTTCACGACTGTATTGGTGTGCTTGGACCATATTAGTTTGTTGGTGATGTGGACACCAAGGAACTTGAAGCCCTCAACCTGCTCCAGTACAGCCCCATCGATGAGAATGGGGGTGTGCCCGGTCCTCATTTTCCTGTAGTCCTCAATCATCTCCATTGTCTTGATCATGTTGAGGGAGAGGTTGTTGTCCTGGTACCACACGGCCAAGTCTCTGAACTCCTCCCTATATGCTGTCTCGTCGTTGTTGGTGATCAGGCCTACCGCTGTTGTGTCATCGGCAAACTTAATGATGGTGTTGGACTCGTGCCTGGCTGTGCAGTCATGAACAGGTAGTACAGGAGGGGACTGAGCACACACCCCTGAGTGGCCTCCGTTTTGAGGATCAGCGAAGCGGATGTGTTGTTAGCTAGCCTTACCACCTGGGGGCGGCCCTTTAGGCCCGTCAGGAAGTCCAGGATCCACTTGCAGAAGGAGGTGTTTAGTCCCAGTGTCCTTAGCTTAGTCATGAGCTTTGAGGGTACTATGGTGTATAACACTGAGCTGTAGTCAATGAATAGCATTCTCACATAGGTGTTCCTTTTGTCCAGGTCTGAAAGGGCAGTGTGGAGTGCAATAGAGATTGCATCATCTGTGGATCTGTTGGGGCGGTATGCAAATTGGAGTGGGTCTAGGATTTCTGGGATAATGGGATAATGGTGTTGATGTGAGCCATGACCAGCCTTTCAAAGTACTGGATACAGATGTGAGTGCGTCGGTAGTCATTTAGGCAGGTTACCTTAGTGTTCTTGGGCACAGGGACTATGGGGCACAGGGACTATGGTGCTCTAGTTGAAACATGTTGGTATTTCAGACTCAAACAGGGAGAGGTAGAAAATGTCAGTAAAGGCACTTGCCAGTTGGTCAGCGCATGCTTGGAGTACACGTCCTGGTAATCCGTCTTGCCCTGCTGCTTGCCCTGCTGAATGTTGACCTGATTAAAGGTCTTACTCACATCGGCCGTGGAGAGCGTGATGACACAGTCATCCAGAACAGCTGATGCTCTCATGCATGTTTCAATGTTACTAGCCCCGAAGCAAGCATAGAAATAGTTAACTTTTTTAGGATAGGGGGCAGCATTCGGAATTTTGGATGAAAAGCGTGCCCAAAGTAAACTGCCTGCTACTCAGGCCCAGAGGCTAGGATATGTATGTAATTGGTTGATTTGGATAGAAAACAGTCAAATCTGTTAAAATAACGTCTGTGAATATAACAGAACTGATATGGCAGGCAAAAACAAAACGAACATTTATTGTGTAACATGGAGTCTTGTGAGTGCACCGATATGAAGATCATCAAAGGTAAGTGATACATTTTATTGCTATTTCCGACTTTCGTGACTAATCTACTTGGCTGGAAATGCTGGTATGGTTTTGTGCGCTGGGCGCTGGGCGCTGTCCTCAGACAATCGCATGGTTTGCTTTCGCCGTAAAGCCTTTTTGAAATCTGACACAGCGTCTGGATTAACAAGAAGTTAAGCTTTATTTTGAATTTGGCGGTCTGCAATTTCACCGGATGTTGGCCAGGTGTCCCGCTAGCGGCACGCCTTTCCATAACAGGTTTTAAGCTTGTCTGGTAGGTTCGTCTCACTGGGCAGCTCTCAGCTCTGCTTCACTTTGGAGTCTGTAATAGTCTGCAAGCCCTGCCGTTGTAGTACGATTCGATCTTAGTCCTGTATTGACGCTTTGCCTGTTTGATGGTTTGTCATAGGGCATAGCAGGATTTCTTATAAGCTTCCGGATTAGAGTCCCGCTCCCTGAAAGTGACAGCTCTACCCTTTAGCTCAGTGCAGATCTTGCCTGTAATCCATGGCAGCTGGTTGGGGTATGTACGTACTGTCACTGTGGGGACGACGTCATCGATGCACTTATTGATGAAGCCCTCCTTTCAGCAAATCTGACCACGACTCCATTTTGTTGCTCCCAGCCTATAGACAGAAACTAAAACAGGAAACGCCCTTGCTCAGGTCTGTTCAACGCTGGTCCGACCAATCTGATTCCACGCTTCAAGATTGCTTCGATCACGTGGACTGGGATATGTTCCGGATAGCGTCGAACAACAACATTGATGTAAACGCTGATTCGGTGAGCGAGTTTATTAGCAAGTGCATCGGTGATGTTGTACCCACAGCATCTATTAAAACATTACCCAACCAGAAACCGTGGATTGATGGCAACATTCGCGCAAAACTGAAAGGGCGGACCACTGCTTTTAATCACGGCAAGGCGACGGGAAACATGACCGAATCCAAACAGTGTAGCTATTCCCTCCGCAAGGCAATTAAACAAGCTATGCGTCAGTACAGCGGCTCAGACAAGCAAGGTATGTGGCAGGGTCTACAGTCAATCACGGACTACAAAATGAAAACCAGCCCCGTCGCGGACCCCGATCTCTTGCTCCCAGACAAAATAACAACTTTTTTGCTCGCTTTGAGGACAATACAGTGCCACCGACATGGCCCGCTGCCAAAACCTGCAGGCTCTCCTTCACCACAGCCAAAGTGAGTAAAACATTTAAACGTGTTAACCCTCGCAAGGCTGCCGGCCCAGACGGCATCCCTAGCCGCATCCTCAGAGCATGCGCAGACCAGCTGGCTGGTGTGTTTACGGACATATTCAATCAATCCTATACCAGTGTGCTGTTCCCTCATGCTTCAAGAGGGCCACCATTGTTCCTGTTCCCAAGAAAGCTAAGGTAACTTAGCTAAACGTAGCACTCACTTCCGTCATCATGAATTGCTTTGAGAGACTAGTCAAGGACAATATCACCTCCACCTTACCTGACACCCTAGAACCACTCCAATTTGCTTACCTCCCCAATAGGTCCACAGACGACGCAATCGCAATCGCACTGCTCTGACCCATCTGGACAAGAGGAATACCTATGTAAGACCCTGGGTCTCGACCCCGCCCTGTGCAACTGGGTCCTGGACTTTCTGACGGGCCGCCCCCCATGTGGTGAGGGTAGGAAACAACATCTCCACCCCGCTGATCCTCAACACTGGGGCCCCACTAAGGTGCGTTCGCAGCCATCTCCTGTACTCCCTGTTCACCCATGACAGCTTCATCAAGTTTGCAGAAGACACTACATTGGTAGGCTTGATTACCAACAATGATGAGACGGTCTACAGGGAGGAGGTGAGGGCCCTCGGAGTGTGGTGTCAGGAAAATAACCTCATACTCAAAGTCAACAAAACAAAGGAGATGATCGTGGACTTCTGGAAACAGCAGAGGGAGCACCACCCTATCCACATCGACGGGACTGTAGTGGAGAAGGTGGAAAGATTTAACTTCTCTAGGGTAGGGGGCAGCATTCGGAATTTTGGATGAAAAGCATGCCCAAATTAAACTGCCTGCTACTCGGGCCCAGAAGATATGACATGCATATAACTGGTAGATTTGCATAGAAAACACTCTAAAGTTTCCAAAATTGTTAAAATAGTGTCTGTGAATATAACAGAACTGATTTGGCAGGCGAAAACCTGAGAAAAATCCATTCAGGAAGTAGTTTTTTTTGTTAGATTTGTAGTTTTCTATTCAATGCCATTACAGTATCCATTGACTTAGGACTCAAATTGCAGTTTCTATGCCTTCCACTAGATGTCAACAGTCTTCAGAAATTGTTTCAGGCTTGTATTCTGAAAAATGAGGAAGTAAGAGCAGTCGGAATGAGTGGACCCTGCCGTGTCACAGAGCTTTTTCCTGCGCAAGACCGAGAGTGCGTTTCTTGTTTACCTTTTAAATTGACAACGTTATTGTCCGGTTGAAATATTATCGATTATTTAGGCTAAAAACAACCTGAGGTTTGAATATGAACATCGTTTGACATGTTTCTATGAACTTTACGGATACAATTTGGATTTTTTTGTCTTCCTGTTTTGACTGCGTTTGAGCCTGTGGATTACTGAAGAAGATGCGCGAACAAAACTGAGGTTTTTGGGTATAAAGAGACTTTATCAAACAAAAATACAATTTATTGAGTAAATGAATGTCTGCTGACTGCAACCATATGAAGATCATCAAAGGTAAGGGATTCATTTTATCTCTATTTCTAAATTGTGTAACTGTTCTACCTGGCTGGCTACAGTTTGTAATGATTTGTCTAGTGGGCTATGTTCTCAAATAATCGTAAGGTATGCTTTCGCCGTAAAGCATTTTTTAAATCTGACACCTTGGTTGGATTCAGAAGAAGTTCATCTTTAATCCTATGTAAAATATGTTTTGTTTTCTGAATTTTTATAATGAGTATTTCTGTATTTGAATTTGGCGCCCAGCAGTGTCACTGGCTGTTGAAGAGGTGGGACGCTACCGTCTCTCGTGCCCAAGAGAGGTTAAACAATGCCACTTTATATAATGTTTACATACCCTACATTACTCATCTCATATGTATATACTGTACTCTATACCATCTACTGCATCTTGCCTATGCCGTTCATCCATCGCTCATCCATATATTTATATGTACATATTCTTATTCATTCCTTTACACTTGTGTGTATAAGGTAGTTGTTGTGAAATTGTTAGATTACTTGTTATATATTACTGCATGGTTGGTACTAGAAGCACAAGCATTTCGCTACACTCGCATTAACATCTGCTAACCATGTGTATGTGACCAATAAAATGTGATTTGATTTGATCACACACATTTATACTTGACCATGTTATAGTTTGACAGTGAACATGACCCTATTGAATTGAGATCTGGGTATTACTAGTATACTATACTCTACTGATGGTACGACTTCCGCCGAAGTCGGTCCCTCTCCTTGTTCGGGCGGCGTTCGGCGGTCGACGTCACCGGTCTTCTAGCAATCGCCGCTCCACCTTTCATTTTCCATTTGTTTTGTCTTGTTTTCCCACACACCTGGTTCACATTCCCTCATCAGACTAAATGCATATTACCCTCTGTTTCTTCCATGTCTGTGTGTGGAATTGTTCTTTGTGTAGGGTGTTACGCTACAGGCTGGCTTATGCTAGGTTTGTTTGTTTTGTTTAATCCGGTTCATGTTACCGTGGTTGTGCCTTGTGCTGCCTCGCTTGTGCCTTTGGGCCAGGGTGTATATTAAAGTTATCCTGTTATCACCCATCTCTGCTTTCCTGCGCCTGACTTCCCGGCAACCAGTCACTCACCCCATTACAACTGATCATGTTTTAAACATGCAATTGAATAAACTGACCTAAACTACACACATGAAACCACAGTCAAGGGTCAGTTTTCACAAAGTGTATCAGAGTAGGAGAGCTGATCTGAGATCAGTTTAGCCTTTTAGAACATCATTTGTACAGCCCTTCTGAGACACTTTATGAATACAGGCCCTGATGTAACAACCAAAACACAGTTCAAAATAAACCAACAAGTACAAAGATACAGTAAGTCATGTGATGTATGGCTAAAAACATCAAAACTAAAACTATATTTCAAGATATCGTCAAGTGTACTTACAGAGTGAAGTGAAGGGGAGAGGTCTTGTACAGTGAGTCAACGTACTGTCACTGCGTGGTAACAAGAAGTAGTCTACTGTAAGTATTAGTAGAAGCAGGCATAGCCTAAGTGTGAGTTCTGTGGTTGACACATTTTAAAAGTAGCCTAGTCAGGCCGTTAACATGCAGGAAGAGCATTTCACATAAGGGATGTTACTGTATCTAAATAGAAAATGGTCTAAAGTCATCATACTGTAGGTACATTTCTTTATTTGAGGAGTGGACCTACATGTTTAACAAGAGACACAATGTGACCCATTCCCATCACTCCACATCAGCTGGTACTGAAGGTTCCAGAACAGATGAAAGGGGAGTATCTTTGGTACCAGTGTTCTAGACTAGAGCTCTCCCTACTGACACCTCAACATTACTGCAGCTTCCAGGCTTCATATGTCCCCACTTGTCTGATGAAAATATCTTAAATACAAGGTAGAAAATGTCAAAAATATATATAGAATAAAACAGTCACGCACATAAAAGTACTGTTATTGGGACTTATGTTGAACTGGTGTTTGAATTGAGTGAATTAATGATCTCACCTAGCTTGTTAGCTACATGAAGCTGCTGTTATTCAGTGATAAACAAGTATTTTTGTGCCTCACACAGCTACTCTGAATTGACTGGATTGTGAACAATATGATGTGTTGGCGCTGAATTACAGCAAGACCCCATAGTTAGCTTGTGAGCTAGCTAGTTAGCTAACATTTAGCTATCAACATTACCTAGCTAGATACAACAGACAACAGTGAGCTGTCATTATGCCAAGGCCAAGGCAAGCTGCTCTGAGTTTCCAGTGTGTTCTTGTGTGAAAGAGATGTCTTCATCTCACTGATCTTCAGAACAACGGACCCAAAGTGAACCCTGACATGCATATAGCTAAGTCTGTCTGTCTGTCTGGGATTATTGTGTCCTATTTTGTCTGAGTGATGCGTGTTTTTTTATAATGACAATTAATAATTTTTTATGTAATTGGTTATTGCTGCTTCGTTATTGTTATTTTATTGTCTGATCTGTTTTTTGAAGCATTTTTAAAATGATTTACTTACATAAAAACAACTGCATTGTTAGTTAAGGGCTTGTCAGTAACTATTTCATAGTATGGTCTACACCTGTTGTACTTATACAATTTGATGTGATTTGTGTGTTTAGGTGCTGGACATTGCTCCCTCTGACACTGGGATTCTGAACCTCTAAAAGTCTGAGCCGTTTGGGGGGGTTCTACTAGCTGACATATGGAATTGTTTTAAGATGGTCATACCATGGATTGTTTAGATATTTGATTTTGAATTATAGTACCCCTTTAGGTAAAAAAGGAGAAGGACTAATGTTTGTGAGAGCAGGCAGGTGACTGCAATATAGTCTGCCTGGAACATGCCCCATATTCAATTGTAATTCAATTCAAAAATAGCATTTATTTATCCCCTGTAGGGGCAATTACTAGGCACCCTATGGCATCAGGCTGGCAGTGAGTCTCACAGCGACATCACAAGGGGTCACATGTCCAGTCACATGACCATACATACATACACAGTAAAACACATGATAACAACAGATGTCAGCCCCCTTAGTGTCTACAACATGGTCATCATAGAGGATGTTCACTGGGTAAAGATCCCTTCAAGTTCTAATGATGATGTCATTTCCATGTTTCACAGCTCAGGCCGAGGGAGAGGGGGAAGGAAATCAGAGGTGCACTCCTCTTCACTTCACTTCACACACTCATTCTATATGTCTAGTGTTCTGTCTGGGATCTGTGGTCTGTGCCAGAGGACTACAAATGGGGTGACACCCTCCCAAGCATCCTGTTCCCTTTTAAAGTAGGGACACAGTCCCTCATCCTCTTCCTTAATCTTCATCATTCTCCTCCCTCTCCACTATCCAGTCACTGCGTGGTCAGGGTTGCCATGGTTTCCTGTCTCTTCCTCTCTGGTCAGGCTTGTGTTTGAAGCGACACTTGTCACCATAGAAACAGCCGGTGGTCCTCCAGAAGAAACACTCGTCACCATTGATGGGAGCCATCCTCCTGGTCCTGGGAGAGAGAGAGACAAACAGTATGAAAACACAAGCACCTGCACCTGTGCTCCTGCTTCCTCCTTCCATCACTTTGTACATTTCAAAAGTTTATATGAGTTGATTGGTAACACTTTAGAATAACTCATAATGATGTTTTGAATGACAGACGGATGTCCTTACCCTGTGGAGGCGTACTGGGAGGATGAGGAGGTGTTGAGGCCTATAGAGTTGGTCCTCTGAAGAGAGGGAGGGGTTCTCTAAGTCTAGCTGTCTGGGTACCTGATAGCCAGCCTGGTGCTCTCCAGCTCCACCCCCTGGACAGGAGGACAAACTGCAGGCGCAGTCCAAATACATACAATTGAACCAAAAGCATAGTCCCAAAAGTACAATGGAACTAATAGCATTGTCACAAAAGTACAATGAAACAAATAACATTGCATTGTATTTTATAACCACCAGAAAGGAGTTGAATCGTTGTACTTTTCTCTCTGTGTTGGACAATGATGATACTATTTATGTGCAAGACTCAAGCTCTCCACTGAAGGCTCTTGACTCTGTGTATCATGCAGAGACGTCTAACTCACCATTGTGATCTCTACAGTGCTGTCAGGTGGACATCAGTAGCAACACGCAGGCTCAAACCCTGGTACATTCCTATTCAGAAGACCATTTAATAAGGAAAACTGCCATTTTATATATCCTCTCTTCTAGCATGAAATGAGAACACATACAAACTCAGATATCAATCTTGTTTAATGCTAACACTACCCAAAATTAGAACCAAACATGGGAAAAAGTCCTTTCATTATTCAACCCCTTGATCTTGGAATGTCTTCCATTGGAGGAGTTCAAAGGTTAAATAGATGAACAGGATGTTGAGACATGTAGCTGTTTCTAGTTGTCAGTCCATGTCATTAGTTTGCATTGCCTTTTTTTAAGCCCCCGTTCCCACAGGAGACATTTTGCCTCTTGCCAGGCCGCCATTGTAAATAAGAATTTGTTCTTAATTGACTTGCCTGGTTAAATAAAGGTTAAGTAAAGATTATCCTAAAAGTGCAATGGAACCAATAGCATAGTCCTACAATTACAATATAACCAATCACGTAGTCCTAAGCGTACAATGGAACCAATGGCATAGTCCCAAAAGTGCAAGTGAACCAATAGCATGGTCCCAAGAGTACAAACTCCTAAATTCAAGCTAAATAATTGAAAGCACATCTCACATAGTTAAATGCATATGACAGCATTATGTTTCATCCCACCTCTCACCTTTAGCCTCTCCAAGGTGCAAGTGGACATGTTGGGGTTCTTGAAGTTGACAGAGGCACATAATCTCTCTTGTAGAACTCTGAAACTCTCTCTCTCCCCACACCAACAGTACATAACCTAGATCTAGAATGTAGAACTCTGATACTCTCTATCTCCCCACACCTACAGTACATAACCTAGATCTAGAATGTAGAACTCTGATACTCTCTCTTTCCCCACACCTACAATACATAACCTAGATCTAGAATGTAGAACTCTGATACTCTCTCTTTCCCCACACCTACAATACATAACCTAGATCTAGAATGTAGAACTCTGATACTCTCTCTCTCCCCTCATCTACAGTACAGAATAATGAATTAGAATGTAGAACTCTGATACTCTCTATCTCCCCTCACCTGCAGCACAGAATATAGAAGGAGGAGAGGAAGGGAGGAAGTTGACCACAGTCAAAATACAAGGAATATAGGAACAGGGTGCTATTTGAGACAGCCTATAGAACCTATAACTGTAGGAATGTATACCGTGGAATAACCAGAATTAAACATACTCACCCACTGGAGTCCTGAGGGGAGGAGAGGTCCACCACTGGAGTCCTGAGGGGAGGAGAGGTCCACCACTGGAGTCCATAGGGGAGAAGAGTTACACCACTGGAGTCCATAGGGGAGGAGAGTTACACCACTGGAGTCCATAGGGGAGGAGAGTTACACCACTGGAGTCCATAGGGGAGGAGAGGTCCACCACTGGAGTCCTGAGGGGAGGAGAGGTCCACCACTGGAGTCCTGAGGGGAGGAGAGGTCCACCACTGGAGTCCATAGGGGAGGAGAGGTCCACCACTGGAGTCCTGAGGGGAGGAGAGGTCCACCACTGGAGTCATAAGGGGAGGAGAAGTGAGAGAGAGAGAAGAGGGAGAGGGGGGAGAGAGAGAGAGAGAGAGAGAGAGAGAGAGAAGGGGTTCAGATCTCAGAAAAAACAACTGAAAATGCAAAGAAGCAGACAAGTTCACCAATCAACAAAGCTTTGGACACTTTGAGAAATCCAATTTTACAAGACTAGAGCCTGACCCCTGACCCCTGTCTTCCCTCACCATGAGCTGCAGGACCTCGCAGTAGAAGAGCTTAGTGGAGGCCTCCGCACAGTCCTGATCCAGCAAAAACACCTGCTGCATGGCCCTCTCTGCCTCACCATACCGCTGGAGAGAGAAGAGGGGAGGAAGAGAGGGGGAAAGGGAGGGGAGAGTTGCCTCACCATACTGCTGGAGAGAGAAGAGGGGAGGAAGAGAGGGGGACAAAGGGAGGGGAGGGATGCTGCACCATTGCTTGTCTATTTTACCCTGGTTAATGATCTCATCACTATGTAGATCAACACTCCTACACTGAGACACTTTATGAATACTGACCCTGATGTAACAACCAAATCCCAGCTCAAAACATAGCAAGAAGTAAAATGATACATTACCCTCAAGAATATGACTTACGCCTAAAAACAAATATCCCAAAACTATATTTCAAGATATTGTCAAGAGTACTTACAGAGTGAAGTGAAGGGGAGAGGTCTTGTACAATGAGTCAACTTACTGGTAGTGCATGGAAACTGACATTTAGTGTGTGTTCTGTGGTTGATACATATTTAAATTAGTTAAGACACAAGTAGCTGATGCAGAACTTCCTTCCTCTTTAAGTCATTAACATGCATGAGGACCAGACCAGCACATAGAAAGGGCAGGTTACTGTATTTCAAAAGAAAATGTACAACAGACTGCATATCTAGTTGCCTTTCTTCATTTGAGTACTGGGCTTACATTTTTTAAACGTGGCCCATTTACAATGTATTCTATTGCCTAAATACAGAATCATGTTTACTATAGCCTACTATTTTACTATAGCCTCCCTCTGAGTTCTACATGGAACAGGTCAAAGTTCCATTTACATTTGGTCAGTTCCATGATGTCATTCATTCTATTCTACAAAACCATTCAATTTACACTCCTCATCAGCTGCATCAAAGTGGTACTGAAGGTTCCAGTGTTTTAAACTAGAGGTCTCTCTACTGGCATCTCAACATTACTGCACCATCCTAATAATAATGTCCTCAATAATGTTGGGATAATAACAACATTACAAACTGGAAATGAATCAGATAGAATGGTGAAAAACAACACTGTCTAGTACTTGACAAAGTCACATTTAATAAGCACACAAACACGTGAAATCCTGCATGGAGTCTTCACCGTACACTTTAAGAGCGCAGCAGCAGTCAGGAAGGAGGAAATCAAGACGGCTCTTCCGGCTCAGTGTCGGAGCTCTCGATTGGCGGGGCAGTTTTGACGGGTGTGTTCAACTCCGCTTACGTCTTGTTTGGTTTCAGCTTGCTTAGTTTATAATATTTCTAAGTGTGATCGCTGTTGTTATCGCGCTATACTCCTGACGAGTTGGAAGCGTTCTGTCCTCTGATCTCATCGATTACTAGCAACATTGTTGCAAGCTTATGTCAAACGAACAACCAAGGATTGTGTCGGACGGACAAATACACGTTCAAGCCTGGACACAACAGCTAAGCCCATCTCTCTTTCTATCTCCTTCTTCAGTGAAATATGTTCTCTCTTAGTGCTGCTCTCTCTTCATGTTCAGAGCCTTTAGTGAACTAATAATGCACTGTAGGACTGTTTGACATTTTAGTTAAAGGGAGGTTGCATGAGTGTTTTGAACTTTATTGATTTTGTGTGGAACAACAGACATTTGGACATTTTTAAGTCCTTTTTGTTGTCTATGAACACACCTACACACCCATTCATACCCCCTCCCTCCACTTGGAGGTAATACAGAATATTGCACATTCTCTATGTTTTATGACTGCGTTCTTTCTTGTCCATTGTTTCTAGGAAGTTGCCTTTCAATTGCTTTGCCATTAATCTTGTATGAGTTATTATTGGTTAGGTTACCCCTGTGCTGTGACTTGTCTTCTCCTTTCGCCCCACTGGCTATCTGGCCAACAGGCTAACCTATAGTCAGTCTCTTCTGCTCATGTGTCTGGTAGTGGTTCTCTATCTATTCTACTCTTTTCAGTTCAACAGGTTAATACCTGTCTGGTAGTGGTTCTCTATCTATCCTACTCTTTTCAGTTCAGCAGGTTAACACCTGTCTGGTAGTGGTTCTCTATCTATTCTACTCTTTTCAGTTCAACAGGGTTAATACCTGTCTGGTAGTGGTTCTCTATCTATTCTACTCTTTTCAGTTCAGCAGGTTAATACCTGTCTGGTAGTGGTTCTCTATCTATCCTACTCTTTTCAGTTCAGCAGGTTAATACCTGTCTGGTAGTGGTTCTCTATCTATTCTACTCTTTTCAGTTCAGCAGGTTAATACCTGTCTGGTAGTGGTTCTCTATCTATTCTACTCTTTTCAGTTCAGCAGGTTAATACCTGTCTGGTAGTGGTTCTCTATCTATCCTACTCTTTTCAGTTCAGCAGGTTAACACCTGTCTGGTAGTGGTTCTCTATCTATCCTACTCTTTTCAGTTCAGCAGGTTAATACCTGTCTGGTAGTGGTTCTCTATCTATCCTACTCTTTTCAGTTCAGCAGGTTAATACCTGTCTGGTAGTGGTTCTCTATCTATCCTACTCTTTTCAGTTCAGCAGGTTAACACCTGTCTGGTAGTGGTTCTCTATCTATCCTACTCTTTTCAGTTCAGCAGGTTAATACCTGTCCGGTAGTGGTTCTCTATCTATCCTACTCTTTTCAGTTCAGCAGGTTAATACCTGTCTGGTACTGGTTCTCTATCTATCCTACTCTTTTCAGTTCAGCAGGTTAATACCTGTCTGGTACTGGTTCTCTATCTATTCTACTCTTTTCAGTTCAGCAGGTTAATACCTGTCTGGTAGTGGTTCTCTATCTATCCTACTCTTTTCAGTTCAGCAGGTTAATAACCTCTTGACACTACAGGGGGTGCTGTTTCAACTTGAACATTTATCGTTCCCAAATTAAACTGCCTCGTACTCAATTCTTGCTCGTACAATATGCATATTATTATTACTATTGGATAGAAAACAATCTCTAGTTTCTAAAACCGTTTGAATTATTTCTGTGGGTGAACCAGAACTCTTTCTGCAGCGAAATCCATGACAGGAACTACGAAGGTCTGAAAACGAGGCTCTGTTCTCAGATCAGTTTAAAGCTCTGTATGTGTCCTATGGGTCGACATGAACTGCACCCGCCTTCCCCTGGATGTCAGTAACCAATGAGAAGTGGAATGGAGTGTCTACGTAGTTCTCAGAGCTTATAAAAGGCCAAGGAACGAAGTGCGCTCTCTTTTCGTGGTTCGTCATTGTGCAAAGCAAGACCTCAAGATGGCATTTTGAAACGCTCAGTTATCGGCCTTAGCTATATCCGTCTGTAATTTAATTCGATATAGGTGTTAGAAACATCATAACGAAGTTATTTTAAACCGAGTTATATCAGTTTATGCGAGTATATTGCTATTTTCGGAATTTCCTTAGTATTGCGTTTTGGGGATTTGGGAATGTTGTGGCCACATAGCTATTGTTAGCTGCTAATTCCGAAGTTGAAGACGACGTTTTACAACCAAGCAACGATTCTTTTGGACAAAGGACACCTTGCCCAAGATTCTGATGGAAGCTCGTCCAAAAGTAAGAACTATTTATGATGTTATTCCGTATTTATGTGGAAAAATGTAAACGCATTTGTCCGCCGTTATTGCGGCACTAGTCTGGCTGTAACGCACACTGTATGTCTAGTAACGTTAATTTTAAAAATCTAACTCAGCGGTTGCATTAATAACTAATGCATCTTTCATTTGCTGTCCAACCTGTATTTTTTTAGTCAATCTAATCAATAAATAATCGTAAACTTAGGTGCCTTTCCAAGATGGCGCCGGCCAGAATGCATGACCTGTTGCCACTCATCACATTGTATAACCACGATTTGTGCTGCTAAATATGCACATTTTCGAACAAAACCTATATGCATTGTGTAATATGATGTTACAGGACTGTCATCTGACGAAGTATATCAAGGTTAGTCAAAAATGATATCTTTTGCTGTATTGTTACGATCGCTAACCTGTGCTGCTGGTAAATTGCTTGTGTTTCTGGCTATTGTGCTAAGCTAATATAATGCTATATTGTGTTTTCGCTGTAAAACACTTAAAAAATCTGACATATTGGCTGGATTCACAAGATGTTGGGCTTTCATTTGCTGTACGCTGTGTATTTTCAGAAATGTTTTAAGATGAGTAATTAGGTTTTTGACGTTGGTCTCTGTAATTATTCTGGCAGCTTCGGCACTATTTCAGATTGCAGCTGCAATGTAGAACTGTGATTTATACCTGAAATATGCACATTTTTCTAAAAAAACATATGCTATACAACAAATATGTTATCAGACTGTCATCTTATGAAGTTGTTTCTTGGTTAGTGGCTATTTATATCTTTATTTGGTCGAATTAGTGATGGCTACTGATGGAGTAAAAAACTGGTGGAGTAAAAAAAGTGGTGTCTTTTGCTAACGTGGTTAGCTAATAGATTTACATATTGTGTCTTCCCTGTAAAACATTTAAAAAATCAGAAATGATGGCTGGATTCACAAGATGTGTATCTTTCATCTGGTGTCTTGGACTTGTGATTTAATGATATTTAGATGCTAGTATTTACTTGTGACGCTATGCTAGGCTATGCTAGTCAGCTTTTTTACTGTGGGGGGTGCTCCCGGATCCGGGTTTGGGAGGAATTAGAGGTTAATACCTGTCTGGTAGTGGTTCTCTATCCTACTCTTTTCAGTTCAGCAGGTTAATACCTGTCTGGTAGTGGTCCTCTATCTGTCCTACTCTCTCTGTCTCAAATGGCACCCTAATCACTATATAGTGCAATACTTTTGACCGGGGGGGGTGTTCGTTCCAGGGGATGACTGATATCATGCACTCCATCTGTGATACAGTATGATGGGAATGTGTTTGTCAGCAGCAAACCACCCTGCATCCCACTGCTGGCTTGATTCTAAGCAGGGTTGGTCCCTGGATGGGAGACCAGATGCTGCTGGAAGTGGTGTTGGAGGGCCATTAGGAGGCACTCTTTCCTCTGGTCTAAATAAATATCCCAATGTCCCAGGGCAGTGATTGGGGACATTGCCCTGTGTAGGGTGCCGTCTTTCAGATGGGATGCTAAACGGTGTCCTGACTCTCTGGTCACTAAAGATCCCATGCCACTTATCATACGAGTAGGGGTGTTAACCCTGATGTCCTTGCTAAATTCCCAATCTGTCCCTCATACCATCACGGTCATCTAATCATCCCTAGCTTCCAATAGTCTGATTCATCCCCCTCCTCTCCCTGTAACTATTCCCCAGGTCGTTGCTGTAAATGAGAATGTGTTCTCAGTCAACTTACTTGGTTAAATAATATAAAAAACGTACCCCTTTTATGCAGAACAATTTACCCATGGAGCATGTCGACAACTTGTTCTGGGTAACAGAACTAACCACAGGTCTGAATACTTATGTAAATGTGATATTTCAAAAAAATTTTAATGTTTGCAAACATTTTTAAACCTGTTTTTGCTTTGTCATTAATGAGTATTGTCTGTAGATTCAGGGGAAAATAATATAATTTCATCCATTTTAGAATAAGGCTGTAACTTAACAAAATGTGGAAAAAGCCAAGGTGTCTGAATACTTTCTGAATCCACTGTGGGCCTTGATTCAATCCTAATGTGCTTGTAGACAATGCTTTTATTTAAAGGCAGAGTTCCTGCGTTAGTGGAGATCACATTCAAGGTAAACACAGAAGATGTCGGCTCAATTGGAAATGACCTTTTAAATGCTTTAGCACGGTTTCTAATTGGATCCAGGCCCCAGGGTTAGATAATTCTACCTCCATTGTTTTCTAATTGGATCCAGGCCCCAGGGATAGATAAGTCTACATCCATTGTTTTCTAATTGGATCCAGGCCCCAGGGATAGTTAATTCTACCTCCATTGTTTTCTAATTGGATCCAGGCCCCAGGGTTAGATAATTCTACCTCCAGTGTTTTCTAATTGGATCCAGGCCCCAGGGTTAGATAAGTCTACCTCCATTGTTTTCTAATTGGATCCAGGCCCCAGGGTTAGATAATTCTACCTCCATTGTTTTTCACAAGGGTTTTAAAAGGACCCTCTAGACATAACCTCCTTATTGTTGCATTCTGACTTTGTTAACAACCAAACAGTACTGTAGAATGTAATAGAATATTACTGTAGAATGTAACAGAATATTACTGTAGAATGTAACATAATAGTACAGTAATGTAGAATAGAAGTATTGTTCCTGTGAGCGAACATCAAGAAGAAATTAAAACATATATTTATAATGTTCTCAGCCTTCATATAAAATATAACTGGACATCGAGGCTATTTCAAAAATACAAAGCAAAGTTATTGTCTTCAGATTCTGTTCCATGTTACTTAAATGAATTTTATTTAACATAAAAATTATTTACAAGGTTCCCCCTCTTATTCATCATAGTTTAAAAGGCAAAACCTGACCCTAGATCAGCACTCCAACTAAGTGTGAATAGAGTAGTCATGTGTCTCAGTTGGTAGAGCATGGTGTATGGGTTCAATTCTCAATGGGGCCACCGGCATGAAAGATGTGTCCACACAGAATAAGTCTCTTTGGATAAAAGTGTTTCTAAATGGCATATCATGATATATTATTATAACACTTAGTTGGACTAGACAGGTCCAGATATACAGGGTTTCTGTCAAACTTGTGTTCAGGTCTTCTTGGTTCTGGACTTGTTGTGCTCAGATCTTCTGGGCTTGTTGTGTTCAGATCTTCTGGGCTTGTTGTGTTCAGGTCTTCTGGGCTTGTTGTGTTCAGGTCTTCTGGGCTTGTTGTGTTCAGGTCTTCTGGGCTTGTTGTGTTCAGGTCTTCTGGGCTTGTTGTGTTCAGGTCTTCTGGGCTTGTTGTGTTCAGGTCTTCTGGGCTTGTTGTGTTCAGGTCTTCTGGGTTTGTTGTGTTCAGGTCTTCTGGGCTTGTTGTGTTCAGGTCTTCTGGGCTTGTTGTGTTCAGGTCTTCTGGGCTTGTTGTGTTCAGGTCTTCTGGGTTTGTTGTGTTCAGCTCTTCTGGGTTTGTTGTGTTCAGGTCCTCTTGGTTCTGGGTTTGTTGTGTTCAGGTCTTCTGGGTTTGTTGACTCTACTATAAATCTCAGAGGAGTCCTCAGCTGCTTGTGCTGCCGTGGGTCTGAAGAGAGAGAAACAGAAATTAAACAGAATCTGCATCCCCTCAAAAAAAACTTCATATACTAAGTGGCTCCAAAAACACCCAAAACATCCTTTTAGAAACTAAAAAGCTCTAAGTAGTCTACAGTGATGCAGGTCTTTACATGTTGTACACATGAAGTTGTGTCATTCAGAACTTAATCCACAACGTTATGTTCCATGTTGAGACTTGAACGATGCTTCTCGTCCGTTCTAGCAGCATGATACACTGAGAATGGAACAGTTGGACGAGGAAACAGCACGAGTCACACAATGGAATATAACGTTGTGGATAAAGTTTGGAATGACACTTTCATGTGTACAACTGTTACATCTAAAGTCCTGCATCACTATACTGAGAGCTTTCTGTTTCTAAAGGACGTATTTGGGTGTTTTTGGAGAATTTGTTCATGTTTTTCAGAGCCTCTGTACTGCACAACGAGGATGAGGAAGTGAATTGCTGGTTGGGGAAAGTTTCTCTAAAACAAGTGAAGTCACAATAAAAGGTGTCTGGACCTTTCTATAACATGACATTTACATACAAAATAGAAATGTGGTTGTAAAAAAAGCCAACTTCTCCTTTAATGTGGTGTATTCACAATGCTCTAGAATTGGCTCTGTTATTTTAATGTGGTGTATTCACAATGCTCTAGAAATGACTCTGTTGTTGTAATGGCAGAATATGCTCACCGGTTGGCATTACTGGGGCGGTTGAATTTCACAGCAGCGTATTGGACATCTTGGTCCTGTTTCTGGGGTTGATGCAGCTGGACGGTGGAGTACAGAGGACCTTCCTGGTTTTTGGAACGAGAGAAGTGGACGCTGGCATAGTGAACATCATCCTGGTCGACGGTGGCCGTTGTCTGTGCTGCAGTAGAGGTCATGGCCATGTCTGAGATGTTGTCATACACTGGACTAGAGTCTCCCTGATGGGAAGAAGACAGACAACATAATGAGTAGAAATGATCCACAAAGCAATACAAATAATCTGATAGTAACAGACTCACCTGTACATTCTCTGATGTGTCTCTTGTGTCAGAGGTGGATTTGGAGGCCTTCTTCCTGGTTTGCACATTAATGAAATAATTTATTATTATTATTTATTATTATTGAACGAACATCAATGAACAAAGTAATAAAAAAGAGTTGGAGTGAAATAATGTTTAAAAGAATCTCTCACCTGAACCACATGAGTCCAGAGAGACAGAGGATGAGAACCAGAACAACCACTATGATTCCTACAGCTGCAGACAGAACTGAGGTCTATTTCCCTAAAATAATATATGGATGATATGAGTCCTGGCATTTTATAAACTGAAAATAAACATAGTCCAGGATAATAATACAACATTTGTTAACTGATCTAATCTCAACGTATATATAATTATAAAACAAAGTATGATAAGCCAATGTATAACTATTAATAACAGCTTGAAATTTAGTTTTGTATTGAAATATATAAGATGAAACTTCACCTGGTAAAATGATCATCAGAGCTGTAGAGTTCCTAGATCCTCTTCCATTCCAGGCCTCACAGTGGTAATGTCCATTGTCCTTAGACGTGAAGTTACTTATGTTGTAGATCTGTCCAAATCCATTTAGAAAAGTCTCATTTTGAAAGTACCAGGTGTATTTGTCCACAGGTGGGTTGGCATCACTGCTGCAGGTCAGAGTCACTGAACTGTCCTCCACTATTTCACCAGAGGGACTGACTGACACTGAGGTGTTCTTTGGACCATCTGGTGGACAATATGTAACAACAGTGTATTAAATAGTGTTTTACTTGTGATTGAAATATGAATTTAAATGTGATCCTCTGACCAAAAGATGAGGTTAGGTGTACTAACACTGAACGTCCAAAGACACAGAAGAAGAGTTGAGACGTCCATATTTATTCTCAGCCTCACAGTAGTATTCTCCACTGTCCTCAGAGATGATGTTAGTGATGCTGTAACTCTGTCCTGATGCTTTTGGTGAGGTTACGTTCTTCTTGTACCAGGTGTATTTGTCCACAGGTGGGTTGGCATCACTGCTGCAGGTCAGAGTCACTGAACTGCCCTCCACTATTTCACCAGAGGGACTGACTGATACTGAGGTGTTCTTTGGCTTATCTGATGTAAAGGATAATTTATCAGAGGGTTATGACAGTAGTATATTTTACAAATGAAATGTCAAAAAATAAATTAGAATTTGTCAGATGTATATCATGACCATTATAATCATCAAAATATGTGTAGCCAGACTATTAAAAATATAATCCACTTACACAAAACATTAACAGGAACACATGTGATACTGAGCTGTACTTTACTCACATTTCACATTGATGTTGATTGACTCAGACGTCCCTGTCTTCATCCCATTCCAGGCCTCACAGTAGTACTCTCCAGTGTCAGAGGACTGGATATGGTTGAAGACAAGATGTGGTCCTGTGGTCATATAGGTGGTTGATGGATAGTAGACTAGATTCTTCTTGAACCACCAGGTGTAACTCTGGACATGTGGGTTGGCATCAGTGCTGCAGGTCAGAGTCACTGAACTGCCCTCCACTATTTCACCAGAGGGACTGACTGACACTGAGGTGCTCTTTGGGCCGTCTGGTAAAGGAGAATTTGTCAGAAGGATGTGACAGTAGTATATTTACAACAGTAGTCTATTTACAAATAACATGTCAAAAATATATTCTCTAAGTCAGAGAACTATCTAAAACTCTAACTTACACAAAACATTAACAAATACACATTTGGAGATGTTATACTTTCGGTCTAATCCATTTAGTTATACTTGTTTTGCTACCTTATCATTCGAACACTGAGCTGTACTTTACTTACATTTCACATTCATGTTTATGGTCCTAGACCAGTCTGTCCCCATCTCATTCTGGGACCCACAGTAGTACTCTCCACTGTCAGATGGCTGGATTTGATTGAAGACATACTGTGGTTCTGTGTTCTGATTGGATATTCTCTGATAGTGACCTCCATTCCTCTTGAACCACCAGGTGTAACTCTGGACAGGTGGGTTGGCATCACTGCTGCAGGTCAGAGTCACTGAACTGCCCTCCACTATTTCACCAGAGGGACTGACTGACACTGAGGTGCTCTTTGGTTTATCTGATGTAAAAGATTAATGTCCCAAAGCCTTAATGTCACAATACTTTCATAATAATTATAATAATATAGACAATGAGTAGAAAAGGCTTTTTGTTCTGTAATGATTGATAAAGTAAGCTGCATGATACTTGCTAAGTAGTATACTGTACTTATAATGGCACACGTTGAGACACAGATGCAGACACAGGAGACAGATGGTTAGAGTCCAAGATGTTTATTAACAATCCAAAAGGGGTAGTCAAAAGAATGGTCGTGGACAGACAAAAGGTCAAAACCAGTTCAAAGTTCCAGAGGTACAGAATGGCAGGCAGGCTCGAGGTCAGGCAGGCAGAATGGTCAGGCAGGTGGAAATTGAGTCCAGAAAAACAGGCAAAGGTCAAAACCGGGAGGACTAGTAAAGGAGAATAGAAAGCAGAAGCACAGGAAAAACACGCTGGTTGACTTGAACATTCAAGACGAACTGGCACAGAGAGACAGGAAACACAGGGATAAATACACCAGGGAAAATATGAGACACCTGGAGGGGGTGGAGACAATCACAAGGACAGGTGAAACAGATCAGGGCGTGACAGTACTATTGTACCATACTTACACACTGCAGGAGAGCTGAGATTGTCTTTTACAGCACAGGAGAATAAACTGTCTTCATTCTCACTGCTGATGGAGTACATGGGGGAGGAGTTATCTTGTACGCTCTGTCCGTTCTTGTACCAGATGTAGGTGGGGTTACCAGTCAGAATACAGGTGGTGCTACAGGTCAGTGTCTTCTGTCCCTCTGCAGCAGGAGTCACCTTCACCTGCAGACCTGAAACAATATGTATAAAACCACATACACCTCTGTGTTAACAGGATGGTTAATTTGTTTTCTCCTGTAATTCAATGTGATTTACAGTTGTATCAGACAGTGTAGTATTACCTGTGACAGACAGAGTTGTTCCTGGGAAACTAT
This sequence comes from Salvelinus namaycush, assembly GCF_016432855.1. Taxonomy (NCBI): domain Eukaryota; kingdom Metazoa; phylum Chordata; class Actinopteri; order Salmoniformes; family Salmonidae; genus Salvelinus; species Salvelinus namaycush. Next base: position 74,689,389 of record NC_052308.1, on the reverse strand, counting down.
GACCCCATTCAAAGTTGTATGTTTTAAAAGTGAAACGATATTCAACGACTCCCCCGCCCTGCATTCGGCAAATCTGACCTTGACTCCATTTTGTTGCTCCTAGCCTATAGACAGAAACTAAAACAGGAAATGCCCGTGCTCAGGTCTATCCAACGCTGGTCTGACCAATCGGATTCCACTCTTCAAGATTGCTTTGATCACGTGGACTGGGATATGTTGCGGATCGCCTCAGACAACAACATTGATGTATACACTGACTCGGTGAGCGATCAAACAAGCAAAGCGTTAGTATCGAGACAAAGTAGAGTAGCAATTCAACGGCTCAAACATGAGACGCATGTGGCAGGGTCTACAGTCAATCACGGATTACTAAAAGAAAACCAGCCCCGTCGCAGACATCAATGTCTTGCTCCCAGACATATTATTAAACAACTTCTTTGCTCGCTTTGAGGACAATACAGTGCCACTGACATGGCTACGGAGAGCCCACAGGCTTTGGTAGCGGGCCAAGGTGAGTAAAACATTAAACGTGTTAACCCTCACAAGGCTGCCAGCCCAGATGGCATCCCTAGCTGTCCTCAGAGCATGTGCAGACCAGCTGGCTGGTATATTTACGGACATATTCAACCAATCCCTATCCCAGTCTGCTGTCCCCACATGCTTCAAGATGGAAACCAGTGTTCCTGTTCCCAAGAAAGCTAAGGTATCTGAACTAAATTACTATTTCCCCATTGCACTCACTTCTGTCATCATGAAGTGCTTTAAAACCTCTTAGCACTAGGGGTCAGATTTTTTTTTTTTTTTCAAATTACGTAACCTCCGGTTGAAATATTATCGATTTATGTTTGTTAAAGACAACCTGAGGTTTGATTATAAAAAACATTTGGAATGTTTCTACGACTATTTCGGATACTTTTGGGGATTTGTCGAACGAACACGGCTTTTGTTTTCGCAAAATATTGCGCAAACCAAATGGCGGTGTTTTGTGATAAAAGTAAATTTATCGAAACAAAAAGAGCATTTGTTGTGTAACTGGGAGTCTCGTGAATGGAAACACCCGAAGATTATCAAAGGTAAGCGATTCATTTGATTGCTTTTCTTACTTTCGTGACCATGCTAGCCAAGCTAATATAAGGCTAAACTGTTATAGCATTGAAAGCTACACTCACAAAAGCTTGGATTTCTTTCGCTGTAAAATATATTTTCAAAATCTGACACGATAGGTTGATTAACAACAAGCTAAGCTGTGTTTTGGTATATTACACTTGTGATTGCATGATTATAAATATTTTTAGTAATATTTTTAATCTGATACGTTTGGAAATTTCCGTCTTCCTTTCAGGACCGGAATGAGGCTGTCGTTTTTTTCATCATAATGCGCAACCCAAATGGTGTTTATTTGTGATAAAAGTAATATTTATCGAACAAAAAGAAGATTTGTTGTGTAACTGGGAGTCTCGTGAGTGGAAACGTCTGAAGATTATCTAAGGTAAGCAATGAATTTTATTGTTTTTCACACTTTCGTGACTATGCTAATTTGGGGTTAGCTGATGTAGCATTGAAAACTACACTCACAAAAGCTTGGATTTCTTTCGCTGTAAAATATATTTTCAAAATCTGACACGATAGGTGGATTAACAACAAGCTAAGCTGTGTTTTGGTATATTTGTGTGTTTTGGTATATTCACTTGTGATTGCATGATTATAAATATTTTTAGGAATATTTTTTAATTTGGAGCCCTGAAATTCAGTGGTTGTTTAGGAAAGTGAACCAGTATTCGGTATCGGTAGATCAGAAAGGTTAAGAGACTAGTCAAGGATCATATCACCTCCACCCTACCTGTCACCCTAGACCCACTCCAATTTGCTTACCGCCCTAACAGGTCCACTGATGATGCAATCGCCATTACACTGCACACTGCCCTATCCCATCTGGACAAGAGTAATACCTATGTAAGAATACTGTTCACTGACTACAGCTCAGCATTCAACACCATAGTACCCTCCAAACTCGTCATTAAGCTCGAGACCCTGGGTCTCGACCCCGCCTTGTGCAACTGGGTCCTGGACTTTCTGACGGGCCGCCCCCAGGTGGTGAAGGTAGGAAACAACATCTCCACCCTGCTGATCCTCAACACTGGGGCCCCACAAGGTTGTGTTCTGAGCCCTCTCCTGTACTCCCTGTTCACCCATGACTGCGTGGCCATGCACGCCTCACAGGCGATGTCACAGGAAGGCCAAAAAGATCATCGACAACAACCCCCCGAGCCACTGCCTGTTCCCCCCCCGTTATCATCCAGAAGGTGAGGTCAGTACAGGTGCATCAAAGCAGGGACCGAGATAATGAAAAACAGCTTCTATCTCAAGGCCATCAGACTGTTAAACAGCCATCACTAACATAGAGAGGCTGCTGTCAACATACAGACTCAATCTCTGGCCACTTAAATAAACAGACTTAATAAAAGGTATCACTAGCCAATTTAAATAACGCCACTTTAATAATGTTCACATTGTCACGCCCTGACCTTAGAGAGCTTTTTATGCCTCTATTTTGGGTTTGGTCAGGGTGTGATTTCGGTGGGCATTCTATGTTCTATTTTCTATGTTTTTGTATTTCTTTGTTTTGGCATTGTATGGTTCTCAATCAGGGACAGCTGTCTATCGTTGTCTCTGATTGGGAACCATACTTAGGTAGCCCTTTTCCCTCCTTTCTGTGTGGGAAGTTGTCTTTGTTTGTGGCACATAGACCTTAAGCTTCACGGTTGTTTTGTATTGTTTATTGTTTTTTGTTGGCGTCACCTAAATAAAAGGAATATGTACGCTCACCACGCTGCACTTTGGTCCACTTCCTTTGACGGCCGTGACAGAACTTCCCACCACCAAAGGACCAAGCAGCATGGGGAAAGGGACTCCTGGACATGGGAGGAGATCCTGGACGGTAAGGGACCCTGGAGGCAGGCTGGGGAGTATTGCAGTCCAAGGGAGGAACTGGAGGCAGCGAAAGCAGAGTGGCAGCGATATGAGGAGGCAAGTCAGCGAAGCAGGCACAAGAGGCAGCCACCAATTTATTTTTGGGGGGGCGCACGGGGAGATTGGCGGAGTCAGGTTATAGTGCCGGGCTAAAGTGGGCATGCAGCCAAAAGGAGAGGTGCACGTGGTAAGCACCAGATCTCCAGTGCTCCCCCACAGCCCGGTTCGACCTGTGCCTGCGCTCGGGTGGTGCCAGGGCTAAAGTGGGCATTCAGCCTGGAGGAGTGGTGCCAAGGCTATGCACCAGATCTCCAGTGCTCCCCCACAGACCGGTTCATCCTGTGCCTCCTCTAAGGACCAGGCCTCCTGTATGTCTCCCCAGCCTGGTGGGCCCTGTGGCAGCCCCACGCACCAGGCTGTCTATACGTCTCCTCCCATCAGTGAGGGTCCCCAGTCCGGAGTCTCCAGCGACGGTCCCCAGTCCGGAGTCTCCAGCGACGGTCCCCAGTCCGGAGCCTCCAGCGACGGTCCCCAGTCCGGAGCCTCCAGCGACGGTCCCCAGTCCGGAGCCTCCAGCGACGGTCCCCAGTCCGGAGCCTCCAGCGACGGTCCCCAGTCCGGAGCCCCCAGCGACGGTCCCCAGTCCGGGGCCCGCCACGAGGGTTCCCAGTCCGGGGTCGGCGACGGGGATCCCCGCACCAGAGGCGCCACCAAAGTGGGGTGAGCCAGAGGTGGAGCGGGGTCCACGTCCCGCACCAGAACCGCCACCGCGGATAGATGCCCACCCAGACCCTCCCCTATAGGTTCAGGTTTTGCGGCCGGAGCCCGCACCTTTGGGAGGGGGAGGGGGGGTACTGTCACGCCCTGACCTTAGAGAGCTTTTTATGTCTCTATTTTGGGTTTGGTCAGGGTGTGATTTGGGTGGGCATTCTATGTTCTATTTTCTATGTTTTTGTATTTCTTTGTTTTGGCCGGGTATGGTTCTCAATCAGGGACAGCTGTCTATCGTTGTCTCGGATTGGGAACCATACTTAGGTAGCCCTTTTCCCTCCTTTCTGTGTGGGAAGTTGTCTTTGTTTGTGGCACATGCTGTCACGCCCTGGCCTTAGTTATCTTTGTTTTCTTTACTATTTTAGTTAGGTCAGGGTGTGACATGGGGGATGTTTGTGTGTTTTTGTCTAGTCGAGGGTGTTTGTAGTGTCTAGGGGGTTTTGGTAGAGTTCAGTGTAGATGTCTAGGTATGTCTATGGTTGCCTGAGTGGTTCTCAATCAGAGACAGCTGTCTATCGTTGTCTCTGATTGGGAGCCATATTTAAGGCAGCCATAGGCATTAGACCGGTTGTGGGTAATTGTCTATGTCTAAAAGTTAGTAGCTTGTGTCTGCACTTTTGTTTTGTAGCTTCACGGTCGTTTTTTTTTTTTTTTTGTTAGTTTGTAAAAGTGTTTCGTTTCGTGTTCATCTTCTCTAAATAAAAAGGAAAATGTATTCGTATCACGCTGCGCCTTGGTCCTCTCTTCCACAGAAAGACGATCGTGACACATGCCCTTAAGCTTCACGGTTGTTTTGTATTGTCTTTTGTTGGCATCGCCTAAATAAAAGGAATATGTACGCTCACCACGCTGCGCTATGGTCCACTTCCTTTGACGGCCGTGACACACATAGAGGTATTACTAGCCACTTTAAATAACGCCACTTTAATCATGTTTACATATCCTACATCACTCATCTTATATGTATATACTGTATTCTAGACCATATACTGCATCTGCCTATGCCACACGGCCATCGCTCATCCTTATATTCATATGTGCATATTCTCATTCATCCCTTTACATTTGTGTGTTTAAGGTAGTTGTTGTGAATTTGTTAGATTACTTGTTAGATATTACTGCATTGTCGGAACTAGAAGCACAAGCATTTCGCTACACTCGCATTAACATCTGCTAACCATGTGTATGTGACAAATAAGATTTGATTTGATTAGTTGCCATATTATTCTTGTTAGTAAGTATAGTTTGCTTTGCTTTTTTCATTTAAACCCTTGAAAACAAGGTGATGCATCTCAATAGATTTCATCCTGCAAAACCTCAGATAAATACAGATTTGAAAAGGAAAGAAAAGCAGTATATAGAATGTTACTGTACCTGTGACAGACAGAGTGACTCCAGGATAGCCAGTATATTTCCCTTCAGTCAGTTTTGTTATAAATCTGAACTTGTACGTAGCTGAGTCACTCTCTCTCAGGTCTCTGATTCTCAGGGTGTGTCCATTCGTCTTATCACTACGGTACGTCACACGACCTTTGTAGTCTGGGTCATCTCTCAGACTCACATAATTCTCCACATCAATAATGTTAGTGAACCAGAAGGTTGTTGTGACTATATAACCTCTGGGATATGTGTAAGAGCAGATCAGCTCCACTGTTGACCCCTTCAAGGTACAGATACTCTGAGGGGTGTATTTCACTCTCCAGCCATCCTGACCCAGTACCACTGAAACATTCACACAACACAAGGGCATTACCTACTGGCTTGCACTAACAGCAGGGTTTGTCCACACTTTGTGTCTGTAGTTGCTGAGTTGAGTGTGAATGGAAACTACAGCTACACTTATTGAGGTGTGACAAGCAGCTATGAAAGTGAATTGGAGAAACCCAACAGACGACACCACTGAACACACCAGAGTATTATTAAGATCTGTATGCTTTTACAAATGTCTAAGGATCCTATAATACAATTATAAATGATAACATACCTGTCACAGACCAGAGAAAGACCACCAACACACTTCCTGCTGTTCTCAAGGCCATTGTTGCATCTCCCACCCTGCAGTCTTAGAAACATAAACAACAACTCACTCTATAGCTGGTGAATAACTCCACCTGATTCATTGAAGTAGAAACTGTAAATGGGGTACAGGGCCTCATTACTGAAAATGAACCAGGCTCATATTGTGTTGTGTTGTATTGTGCTATATGGTTGTCTATGTGAATACTGTCTGTCTGTAAGTCTACTGCACTATGTATGTAATGTGTGTGATGTGTTGCATGTGTCTACGTCTGTCTATTTAAGCTGACATGATGCAAAAATAAATTCCTAATATATACAATAGTCATCATCATCATTATAAACAACAACAATCACTTACTGAACAGATCTGTAGAACTGTAAACACATATTTCTATATTGATTGTTCTGAAGCTGTTTTATTCTCAGAACCCCAAATATAGGAGGATAAATGTTCAGTCCTCTACGGTCCGTCAAGCTGTACAGCAGCCTAAAGACTGACCACCAGGTTCAATGATAGCTCCTATCCTCAAGCTGTGAGGATTAACAGCCAGTGACTCACACACACACACACACACACACACACACACAGAGTGCATCTGTAGTGAAGGTCCATGAGTCCCATGGAGTCTGTATCAAAGTCTAGAGAGCTGGTTGTTATGGATGTAGAAAAGTTAAAACACACATCCTACACAGTATAGATGTCAACCCTACTCCTGATCAGTCTGCTCAAAGGTCCCTCGGATATATCCACTATGTCACACACACACTCACCCACGCCGGGGGAGACACTTTATGAATACTGGCCCTGATGTAACAACCAAAACACAGCTCAAAACAGAAAATGAAGTAAATGATACATTGCCCTCAAGTACATTACTAATGACTAAATACAGATAACCAAAAACTATATTTTAAGATATTGTCAAGAGTACCTACAGAGTGAAGTGAAGGGGACAGGTCTGTACAGTGAGTCAACTGACTGGTAGTGAGTGAAAACAAGTAGCTGATGCAGAACTGTCCTTCCTGTTTAGACATTAACATCCACGACAACCAGACCAACACGCCAGAAAAGGGCTGTTACTGTATTTGAACAGTAATTGTGAAAAAGACAAGTCTGGGCATATATTTAGTTTATTTTAAAAAATTGTCAATTTCCAATGTGATCTTTATACTACATACAGAACCATGTAAACAATGTGTTGACAATACTATTTATAACGTTAACATGTTAATCACCTACCTTGCCCTTCTGAGTTCTGTATATACATTTTAAAGTTCCATGATGTTATTCAATTAGAACCCATTCCATTTAAAACCCATAACCATCACTCATCATCAGCTGCATCAAAGTGATACTGAAGGTTCCAGTGTTCTAGACTAGAGCTCTCCCTACTGGCATCTCAACATTACTGCAGTGTTCTAGACTAGAGTTCTCACTACTAGCATCTCAACATTACTGCAGTGTTCTAGACTAGAGTTCTCCCTACATTACTGCAGTGTTCTAGACTAGAGCTCTCCCTACTGGCATCTCAACATTACTGCAGTGTTCTAGACTAGAGGTCTCCCTACTGGCATCTCAACATTACTGCAGCCTCCAGTCCTCATGATGTCCTCATTCATTTGGGAAGTAATGGGAATAAAATGAATGGTGTTCCCGTCATTCCAGCCATTATAATGAGTCCATCCTCCTATATACCAGCCTCCTCTGTTGTACAGTACTGGTAGTAGCTGAATCAAGGAGAGGCATGATTGAACATCACCATAGCGTGATGTACTGACTGTGTGGTCTATTGTAGTCTGCTGTCCATAAATAATGCCATTTAGTTATCAAAAGCAATGTACAGTCTTTGTGCATATGTTTAAGATATGGGTGGTCACGGGAACATAACCCATAACGTTGCAGGTGCCATGTTCTACCAACTGAGCTACAGAGGACCATGTTCTGTATAGTCTAATGTGCATATATAGATTTCTGATATGATTCAGGAGGCCTGTCAGAGGACAGACAGGAAAGTAGAACAGGAAAGTGACACTGAGTGTGTGCATCTAAACCAACAAAACCACAACCCACCATCACTGTGTCTCATGTTAATACTACTCCTAAACACAACCCACCATCACTGTGTCTCATGTTAATACTACTCCTAAACACAACCCACCATCACTGTGTCTCATGTTAATACTACTCCTAAACACAACCCACCATCACTGTGTCTCATGTTAATACTACTCCTAAACACAACCCACCATCACTGTGTCTCATGTTAATACTACTGCTAAACACAACCCACCATCACTGTGTCTCATGTTAATACTACTCCTAAACACAACCCACCATCACTGTGTCTCATGTTAATACTACTCCTAAACACAACCCACCATCACTGTGTCTCATGTTAATACTACTCCTAAACACAACCCACCATCACTGTGTCTCTTGTTAATACTACTCCTAAACACAACCCACCATCACTGTGTCTCATGTTAATACTACTCCTAAACACAACCCACCATCACTGTGTCTCATGTTAATACTACTCCTAAACACAACCCACCATCACTATGTCTCATGTTAATACTACTCCTAAACACAACCCACCATCACTGTGTCTCTTGTTAATACTACTCCTAAACACAACCCACCATCACTGTGTCTCATGTTAATACTACTCCTAGAGCTCTTATGAAGTATCAACTCAATCACTCTTACTCCTACTTTCACTCTCCCCAACAATCTATTGCTCTCAGAGGCCTCAAAATAGCATGCACAAGTCTTATACTTGAAACCACGTCATTAAACTCACCGAAGACGAAAAAGAGGAAATTACCTACTTTAAAATGGAGACAGCCCTCAATGGCGCTGCCCATGCTGTCACAAAAGATGCATGTAAAAATGCATGTAAAATATTAACCCAAATACATGAAACACCATCCAAATATCTTACGCATAGATTCACATGCAAAGCATAATTCACACTCAAATGTTCTATGTAGGTCTACATTATGTTTGTCTAGGGTAACATACAAACAAACTGTATGTAGGTCTACATTATGTATGTCTAGGCTAACAGACAAACTGTATGTAGGTCTACATTATGTATGTCTAGGTTAACAGACAAATTGTATGTAGGTCCACATTATGTATGTCTAGGTTAACAGACAAACACACTGTATGTAGGTCTACATGATGTATGTCTAGGCAAACAGACAAACACACTGTATGTAGGTCTACATTATGTATGTCTAGGATAACAGACAAACACACTGTATGTAGGTCTACATTATGTATGTCTAGGCTAACAGACAAACACACTGTATGTAGGTCTACATTATGTATGTCTAGGTTAACAGACAAACTGTATGTAGGTCTACATTATGTATGTCTAGGCTAACAGACAAACAAACTATGTAGGTCTACATTATGTATGTCTAGGCTAACAGACAAACAAACTATGTAGGTCTACATTATGTATGTCTAGGTTAACAGACAAACACACTGTATGTAGGTCTACATTATGTATGTCTAGGTTAACAGACAAACAAACTGTATGTAGGTCTACATTATGTATGTCTAGGCTAACAGACAAACAAACTGTATGTAGGTCTACATTATGTATGTCTAGGTTAACAGACAAACACACTGTATGTAGGTCTACATTATGTATGTCTAGGTTAACAGACAAACAAACTGTATGTAGGTCTACATTATGTATGTCTAGGCTAACAGACAAACAAACTGTATGTAGGTCTACATTATGTATGTCTAGGTTAACAGACAAACACACTGTATGTTGGTCTACATTATGTATGTCTAGGTTAACAGACAAACAAACTATGTAGGTCTACATTATGTATGTCTAGGCTAACAGACAAACAAACTGTATGTAGGTCTACATTATGTATGTCTAGGCTAACAGACAAACAAACTATGTAGGTCTACATTATGTATGTCTAGGCTAACAGACAAACAAACTGTATGTAGGTCTACATTATGTATGTCTAGAATAACAGACAAACACACTGTATGTAGGTCTACATTATGTATGTCTAGGTTAACAGACAAACAAACTGTATGTAGGTCTACATTATGTATGTCTAGGTTAACAGACAAACAAACTATGTAGGTCTACATTATGTATGTCTAGGTTAACAGACAAACAAACTGTATGTAGGTCTACATTATGTATGTCTAGGTTAACAGACAAACAAACTATGTAGGTCTACATTATGTATGTCTAGGATAACATACAAACACACTGTATGTAGGTCCACATTATGTATGTCTAGGTTAACAGACAAACTGTATGTAGGTCTACATGATGTATGTCTAGGTTAACAGACAAACAAACTGTATGCAAGTCTACATTATGTATGTCTAGGTTAACAGACAAACAAAACAACAACATCAAAATATTGTCAGAAGCTTAAATTGTCATGCCAGACAGAAGTTTGAATTGTCATATCTGGCAGAAGTTTGAATTGTCATGCCAGACAGAAGTTTGAATAGTCATGCCAGACAGAGGTTTGCATTGTCATGCCAGACAGAAGTTTAAATTGTCATGCCAGACAGAAGTTTGAATTGTCATGCCAGGCAGAAGTTTGAATTGTCATGCCAGACAGAAGTTTGAATTGTCATGCCAGGCAGAAGTTTGAATTGTCATGCCTGGCAGAAGTTTGAATTGTCATGCCAGGCAGAAGTTTGAATTGTCATGCCTAGCAGAAGTTTGAATTGTCATGCCAGACAGAAGTTTGAATTGTCATGCCAGACAGAGGTTTGAATTGTCATGCCAGACAGAGGTTTGAATTGTCATGCCTGGCAGAAGTTTGAATTGTCATGCCTGGCAGAAGTTTGAATTGTCATGCCAGACAGAGGTTTGAATTGTCATGCCAGACAGAGGTTTGAATTGTCATGCCTGGCAGAAGTTTGAATTGTCATGCCTGGCAGAAGTTTGAATTGTCATGCCAGACAGAGGTTTGAATTGTCATGCCAGACAGAAGTTGAATTGTCATGCCAGGCAGAAGTTTGAATTGTCATGCCAGGCAGAGGTTTGAATTGTCATGCCAGACAGAAGTTTGAATAGTCATGCCAGACAGAAGTTTGAATTGTCATGCCAGGCAGAAGTTTGGATTGTCATGCCTAGCAGAAGTTTGAATTGTCATGCTATACAGAGGTTTGAATTGTCATGCCTGGCAGAAGTTTGAATTGTCATGTCAGACAGAGGTTTGAATTGTCATGTCAGACAGAGGTTTGAATTGTCATGCCTGGCAGAAGTTTGAATTGTCATGTCAGACAGAGGTTTGAATTGTCATGCCTGGCAGAAGTTTGAATTGTCATGCCAGACAGAGGTTTGGATTGTCATGCCTGGCAGAAGTTTGAATTGTCATGCCAGACAGAGGTTTGAATTGTCATGCCAGGCAGAATTTTGAATTGTCATGCCTGGCAGAAGTTTGAATTGTCATGCCAGACAGAAGTTTGAATAGTCATGCCAGACAGAAGTTTGAATTGTCATGCCAGGCAGAAGTTTGAATTGTCATGCCTGGCAGAAGTTTGAATTGTCATGCCAGACAGAGGTTTGAATTGTCATGCCAGGCAGAAGTTTGAATTGTCATGCCAGACAGAGGTTTGAATTGTCATACCAGGCAGAAGTTTTATGACTAGAAACAAATGATAATGAAAAGATAGATATCATCAAGCATACTTACAGCATGAGGAAAGCGAGGAGAGAGAGGAGAGGTGAGCTTACTGTCCAAGCAGAGAATGAAACAGAAGGATATGAGTTCTGTGGTTGACAGCAACTAGATGTACTGAGGGGCTGAAAGGTGCTGCAGAGCTGGCTTCCTGTCTTCATGATGTCTCTTCCTGGCAACCAGCATGTCGGTGAAGGGCTTTAAGAAAGGTGTGAACATCTTCATGAGGAGAGAGAGAGGGACTTTACAAGAAATGTCTGTCTTATATGTCATAGGCTACTTGTATTTCTTCATTGGTGGCTACAATATGGAGAGTGGATAGATGGGTCCCTCCTGAGAGGTTTGAGAAACACTAGTTCTGGTGGGGGTGGTGTTCATTCCCCAAACATGTTGCTAAAACTGTATTTGGTTTTTAGAACACCGTTATACATAGCCTTTCTGAATAATGACATTACATTAATAATGACACTACATATGATTTAATTAAACTGTATTTTATTATGAATTAATACAACTGATTGACATAATAAAACAGTAAGTCATTTGTACACTCAGCTTCCCCACATGCTGAGAGGATACAGACATATTGCCTTTTTACATTGATGCTCTCAATCAATCATTCTGTGCTCCTCATATTGTCACTTTAGTCAACTTGAATTGAATTAGTCCACTGAACATCATGTACAGTATAAATTCACTGAAGTGAAGATATGGGCCTCGTTTTAATATCCACAGCAGCACACTACTTGTGTCAGTTAAGCTGGTCTAGTGTGGATGTTAGATCACCCCATGGACACTGATTTTGTTCCAGGCTGACTACATTGCAGTCAAGCTGTGTGCAGCAACCAATGGTTGTGTGCCACATCATCGATTGTGCAGTCGGGAATCACAGGTTAACTGATATCTTAAACACAAATACTTTTCCAGGCATTGTGAGATCTGGCAGGCGACTGCAATATAGTCTGCCTGGAACAGGTCCTATATTCATTTGTAATTCAATTCAAAAACAGCTCAGGCCGAGGGGGCGGGGGAAGGAAATCAGAGGAGCACTCCTCTTCACTTTGATTGCCACTTCACACACTCATACTGTACGTCCAGTGTTCTGTCTGTGCTGTGTGTCAGAGGAATACAGAAGTGGTGACACCCCCCAACACCCCCATTCTATCCAAGCTTCCTGTTCCCTTGAAAAATAGAGACGTTTCGCTTCCTCCTCTTCAATCTTCATATTCCTTATTCTGTTCTTCCTCTTCCTCCTCTTCTTCCTCCCTCTGTTATATCCGGACGGTGCGTTGTGTTCAGGGTAGTCAGCGTCGTCAGGGTTGCCATGGTTTCCTGTCTCTTCCTCTATGTTCAGGCTTGTGTTTGATGCTACATTTGTCAACATAGAGACAGCCAGTGGTCCTCCAGAAGAAACACTCATCACCATTGATGGAAGCCATCCTCCTGGGCCTGGGAGAGACACACAAACAGTATGTAAACACAAGCACCTGCATGCAAGTGCTCCGGTCCCCACCTTCTGTCAGTTGTCTGTAATGTTGTACAATTCATGGCCCATAGATTAGTAACAATTTAGAATAAAACCTTATAAATGCTTATATATGTTTGGAAATGATAGTTGATGTTTTGACAGATAGTCGGATGTCCTTACCCTGTGGCGGTGTACTGGGAGGCTGAGGAGGTGTTGAGGTCTATAGGGTTGGTCCTCTGAGGAGAGGGAGAAGTTCTCTGCATCTAGCGGTCTGGGTACCTAATCACCAGCCTGGTGCTCTCCAGCTCCACCCACTGGACAGTAGGACCAACAGCAACCACAGTCAAAATACATACAACAGCAGCCAAAGTCAAAATACATACAACAGCAGCCACAGACAAAATACATAGAACAGCAGCCAAAGTCAAAATACATACAACAGCAGCCACAGTCAAAATACATAGAACAGCAGCCAAAGTCAAAATACAGAGAGGATACACTCGTCGTGTTTGGAGGACAAAGAATGCTGAGTTGCATCCAAAGAACACCATACCTACTGTGAAGCATGGGGGTGGAAACATCATGCTTTGGGGCTGTTTTTCTGAAAAGGGACCAGGACGACTGATCCGTGTAAAGGAAAGAATGAATGGGGCCATGTATCATGAGATTTTGAGTGAAAACCTCCTTCCATCAGCAAGGGCATTGAAGATGAAACGTGGCTGGGTCTTTCAGTATGACAATGATCCCAAACACACCGCCCGGGCAACGAAGGAGTGGCTTCGTAAGAAGCATTTCAAGGTTCTGGAGTGGCCTAGCCAGTCTCCAGATCTCAACCCCATAGAAAATCTTTGGAGGGAGTTGAAAGTCCGTGTTGCCCAGCAACAGCCCCAAAACATCATTGCTCTAGAGGAGATCTGCATGGAGGAATGGGCCAAAATACCAGCAACAGTGTGTGAAAACCTTGTGAAGACTTACAGAAAACGTTTGACCTCTGTCATTGCCAACAAAGGGTATATAACAAAGTATTGAGAAACTTTTGTTATTGACCAAATATTTATTTTCCACCATAATTTGCAAAGAAATTCATAAAAAATCCTACAATGTGATTTTCTGGAATTTTTTTTCTCATTTTGTTTGTCATAGTTGAAGTGTACCTATGATGAAAATTACAGGCCCCATCTTTTTAAGTGGGAGAACTTGCCCAATTGGTGGCTGACTAAATACTTTTTGCCCCACTGTATGACCACAACTAGGGAGATACAGAACATTGAGAGTATTAGAGTTCTACATTCAATTTCTATGTTATTTACTGTAGATGAGGGGAGATAAAATTAGAATGTAGAACTCTGATACTCTCTCCCCACACCTAAAGTACAGAACATATAATTAGAATGTAGAACTCTGATACGATCTCCCCTCACCTACAGTACAGAACATAGAATTAGAATGTAGAACTCTGATACTCTCTCCCCACACCTACAGTACAGAACATATTAGAATGTAGCACTCTGATACGATCTCCCCTCACCTACAGTACAGAACATATCATTAGAATGTAGAACTCTGATACTCTCTCCCCACACCGACAGTACAGAACATATTAGAATGTAGCACTCTGATACGATCTCCCCTCACCTACAGTACAGAACATAGAATTAGAATGTAGAACTCTGATACTCTCTCCCCACACCGACAGTACAGAACATAGAATTAGAATGTAGAACTGTGATACGATCTCCCCTCACCTAAAGTACAGAACATATAATTAGAATGTAGAACTGTGATGCTCTCTATGTTCTGTACTGTAGGTGAAGGGAGATAGAATTATAATGTGGAACTCTGAAAGTCCTGTAAGTCGCTCTGGATAAGAGCGTCTGTTAACTAACATGTAGTTAGAGATGCAGATACAGAACTAAAACAGATAGAAATGGGGCATGATGTTCATACGTTTTGAAAAGGTCCAATATGTGTTTCTCAGTGAGGTCCATGGTGGCGTTCCCCACCCAGAGACAGGGACAGGGGGACCTGAGGAGGAGAAGAAGGGAGGGGACCATGGTCATAATAAATCCATTAAAGCAACCTTACAACAACCCAACATTATGAATGTGACCTAAATGGCACCCTATCCCCTATACAGTGTTTGACCAAGACCATGAGGCTCTGGTTGAAAGTAGTGCACTATGTAGGAATAGGGTGCTATTTTGGACAGTCTATAGAACCTATAACTGTAGGGATGTAGTCCATAGGAGAGGAGAGGTCTACCACTGAGGCCTGAGAGGGAGGAGAAGTCCACAACTGTAGTCTCGAGGGGAGGAGAGGTCCACAACTGTAGTCCTGAAGGGGAGGAGAGGTCCACCACTGGAGTCCTGAGGAGAGGAGAGGTCCACCACTGGAGTCCTGAGGGGAGGAGAGGTCCACCACTAGAGTCCTCCAGGGAGGACAGGTCCAACACTGGAGTCCCGAGGGGAGGAGAGGTCCACCACTGGAGTCCTGAGGGGAGGAGAGGTCCACCACTGGAGTCCTGAGGGGAGGAGAGGTCCACCACTGGAGTCCTGAGGGGCGGAGAGGTCCACCACTGGAGTCCTGGGAGGGAGGAGAGGTCCACCACTGGAGTCCTGAGGGGAGGAGAGGTCCACCACTGGAGTCCTGAGAGGAGGAGAGGTCCACGACTGGAGTACTGAGGGGAGGAGAGGTCCACCACTGGAGTCCTGAGGGGAGGAGAGGTCCATCACTGGAGTCCTGAGGGGAGGAGAGGTCCACCACTGGAGTCCTGAGGGGAGGAGAGGTCCACCACTGGAGTCCTGAGGCGAGGAGAGGTCCACCACTGGAGTCGTGAGGGGAGGAGAGGTCCACCACTGGAGTCCTGAGGGGAGGAGAGGTCCACCACTGGAGTCCTGAGGCGAGGAGAGGTCCACCACTGGAGTCCTGAGGGGAGGAGAGGTCCACCACTGGAGTCCTGAGGGGAGTCGAGAGCAGCCTGCACTGTGGTAAACTTCTCCAGCAGCAACAATCTCTGCACCTCCTCAAAACCCAGGTCCTACATGAGAGAGAGACACAAAACCATACCTCAGCTTCGGACACATTGAGTTATCCAACTTTACTACCACCAACTCCATTACGCTGGACCCTGACCCTGTCTCCCCTCACCATGATCTGCAGGACCTTGCAGTTGAAGACCTCAGTGGAGGACTCATCTCAGTCCTGATCCAGATTTAACACCTGATCCATGGCCTTTTCTGCCTCACCATACTGCTGGAGAGAGAAGAGGGGAGGGATGGGCGGAGGGGGGGTGTGGGCGCAGGTAGAGGGGAGGGAGAGAGAGAGGATGGGGGAGAGAGGGGAGATGAAGTGAGAGACAGCAGAGGGGAAGAGAGGGTAGAGATAAGGTGAGTGGGGAGAGGGAGAAGAGATTGAGATTCAGATTTCACTGAGAGACACACACACACTGTCAGTAATGTCCACGTTGACAGTAGAGAGCTCAGACACTGACCGTCAACCCCTTCAGTGCACTCCCCTTGAGTAAGTATCCCTTTGGCCAATTCAGAGACGAGCTGGATGGACTTCTGAGCGTCTGATAGGGCAGAGGGGTAGAGTTCCAGACACCATTAGGAGTACAAACAATTCTCAAAGAAATACAAGAAATTAGATCAAAGTAGAAATAACCCAGATCTTTGCCACCTAGGAAACGTGTTTGACAACTTAAATTGGAGTACTCCCGCAGTAGTCTAGGGAGCAAAATACCCATACAGACATAGGCATCCACAACAACACACCCATACAATGTCTGAACTACTTGGAAATAATCTGGCAAGGTCTAGACGTGTGTGTGTGTGTGTGTGTGTGTGTGTGTGTGTGTGTGAAATATAAGAAATATAAGAAACAAGAGCAGAATGGAAATAGTTCTGATTCAATGTTAGTTAATGAAATAACCCATTTATTTGTTGTTTATTTATTGTCTACATTTGAGCTTATTTACAACATGATACTTATACTGTATTCAATGTATCTAAAATATGTAATTATTAATAATTTGATAATAAACTGAACAATATGGTAATACATAATATAAAATATAAAACGACCAATAATGACTGACAGCAATACAAAGTAAAACATATTTTAACACATCAGGAGCAACTCGAGAGATACACTTATTTAAAAGCTTGTCAATATAATTCATTTTTGTGTCACTAAGACAAGCCAGAACTTTATATGTTAAAAAAATCTGGAACTGGCAAAATCCCATAAAAAAAGATAAGCAATACAATCTATAGATAGTAAACAGATCAATTGACATTTTGAGCCTGTAATTGAACCCACAAATGCTGATGCTCCAGATACTCAACCTGTCTAAAGAAGGCCAGTTTCATTGCTTCTTTAATCTGCGAGCACAACAGTTTTCAGCTGTGCTAATATAATTGCAATGTGGTTTTCTAATGATCAATTAGCCTTTAAAAATGATAAACTTGGATTAGCTAACACAACGTGCCATTGGAACACAGGAGTGATGGTTACTGATAATTGGCCTCTGTATGCCTTTGTAGATATTCCATAAAACATCTGCCATTTCCAGGTACAATAGTAATTTACAACATTAACGATGTCAACACTGCATTTCTGATCAATTAGATGCTATTTTTATGGACAATTGTTTTTGCTTCTCTTTCAAAAACAAGGACATTTTAAGTGACCCCAAACTTTTGAACGGTAGTGCACATACTGTATTTATCATTAGGAGAACAATCTAAATTCCAGCATTTACTCAACAGTTAAAGCTCATTGTCTCAAACCTTCTAGATTAGAAAGCATTATGATAGTAAGAGAATAGCACTGTGAGGCCTAGCTTTGGTTTGATGCTGTAGCTCTTCAGTCCAGGTTCTGTGGTGGTTCTCTTCAGTCCAGGTTCTGTGGTGGTTCTCTTCAGTCCAGGTTCTGTGGTGGTTTTCTTCAGTCCAGGTTCTGTGGTGGTTCTCTTCAGTCCAGGTTCTGTGGTGGTTCTCTTAAGTTCTCATAATCGGAGGGCTCAGCATCTATCTGAGGGGCCGTGTGTGTCACTGCGAAGTCTCTCACATTCTGAAAGGAGACACATTGAATGAACACTTTACAAACCACTCTCTCCAACACTTTTATGTACACGGACACACAGACTGCATTATAAGAGACTTACTGCCAGGGTGTCATACTCTGGTGTCCTGGTCTTCATGTTCAGAGCCGTGTAAGTGTCACTGTTAGGATCAGGATGGACACTCTGTGGAGAGAGACACAGAAACACAAACACTCAATACTGCATAAAACACAAATACATGAATCCATTCACTTACTGTCTATGTCTGTGGTATTGGGATTGAAATAACTTTGGTTGTTGACATTATTACCTGTGTGTCTGCTGTGGCATCACTTCCTCCTGTGGATCTCCTGTAATGAGGGACAGAGTGAGTTCTGCTCTCTACTGACCTCTAGTGGAAGTTGATAAGTTACTAATACAGTAGATGTAAATGGCTGTCTCACCTCTTCATATAGCAGTAGATGGTGACTAGAAGAGCTCCAGCAGTCAGGACAGCCCCCACCCCCACCACAGGAACCCAGGGAAACACTGCTGCAGGATTTACTGGGTTTAAGTGTCAAGAGGTTAGAACATATATCTGTTTGTAGTTGTATTTATTATGGATCCCCTTTAGGTCCAGCAAAATTAAGCCAGTTCTACAATTTTAAAACATTACAATACATTCACAATAGATTTCACAACACATTAAGTGTGTGACCTCAGGCCCCTACTCTACTACCACAGATATACAACACACAATCCATATGTACATCTGTGTATAGTGCGTACCTGTCAAATCTGTCATCTCACAGAGCACCAGAAATAGACAGAACATGACATACTTACAAATGACATTAATATGGACAGGAATGGAAGTCTCTGTCCCTTTAATGTTGCTAGCTTCACAGTAGTATTCTCCACTGTCCTCAGACTTGATGTTAGTGATGCTGTAACTCTGTTCTGGTGCTTTTGGTGAGGTTACGTTCTTCTTGTACCAGGTGTATTTGTCCACAGGTGAGTTGGCATCACTGCTGCAGGTCAGAGTCACTGAACTGCCCTCCACTATTTCACCAGAGGGACTGACTGACACTAAAGTGTTCAATGGACCATCTGATGTAAAAGACAGTGGATTTAGTAAGAGTACAAATTAGGTCAGTTAAAAATATGATATACATTTTCCACAATTGTACTTTTCCACACAATTATTTTTAGATTCACCCTCCTACTGAAGATGATCAATTCAAGTATCACATGGAGCTAATTTATGTCACTACAATGTTAATATAGTTAACTAAAGGTTTAAACCCCATGTACTTACATCTGACAGTGAGAGTCTCTTCAATAGAAGGGAGATCCTCATGGCCTTCTACAGCACAGGAGTATCTGCCTGTATCCTCACTGCTGACTGAGAATAGGCTATAGACAGGAGAGGAGGTGTTGATGTTTGGTAAAGGCAGTCC
The DNA here is from genome assembly GCF_016432855.1 of Salvelinus namaycush. Lineage (NCBI taxonomy): Eukaryota > Metazoa > Chordata > Actinopteri > Salmoniformes > Salmonidae > Salvelinus > Salvelinus namaycush. Next base: position 74,669,969 of record NC_052308.1, on the reverse strand, counting down.
ATTCTTATACCAACTGTAGGCTGTGTTGGGGTCCAGTGTACATTTGGTTCTACATGTCAGTGTGACATTCTCCCTCTCTGACACAGATGTAGGATCCATCTCCAACACAACATCTAGAGTAAAATGAAACAAATCATTATTCTCCTCCTATATATGTCCTCTAATGTGACATACTACATTTGGTATTTTTCCATCACATACCACTACTGTGTCTGTATGACTGCCCTTAATAAGGTAATGACAGTAATAGATGTGAGATTAGTGACAGATTACCTGTGACAGTCAGGGAGACAGGTGAGCCATGAAACTTTTCTCCAGATGTTATGAATCTGAACCTGAACCCAGCAGAGTCACTCAATCTCAGGTCTGTGATTCTCAGGGTACAGTCACTCTTCTTATCCCCAAGGTACTCTATATGACCCTCATACCCTGGCACTGAGCTCAGATCTTCAGGATCCTTACCAGACTCCCATTTAGTAAACCAGAAAGCTTGTTTGATCTCATGATAACTGGGATATGTATAAGAGCAGGATATGTTCACTGTTGACCCCTTCAAGGCACAGATACTCTGATGGGTGTAAGTCACACTCCAACACTTCTGACCTGAAATACAAAAATACAATAGAACACCGTATATAAAACTTAAATAAAACTTAATTACAATATCTACCGATATACACTGATGTTGTTTATGAAGTAGGAAAAAAAACAAGTTTAAAACCTTTTCTCAATAGGGGGGCGCTGTTTTCACTTTGTAAAAATTCGTTCCCATATTAAACTGCCTCGTACTCAATTCTTGCTCGTACAATATGCATATTATTATTACTATTGGATAGAAAACACTCTCTAGTTTCTAAAACCGTTTGAATTATATCTGTGAGTAAAACAGAACTCATTTTGCAGCAAACTTCCTGTCAGGAGCTGAGAAATCTGAAATCGGGGGCTCTGTTCCAGGGTCAGTTTATTAATTTGCATGGAATCTATGGGTCTACATGCACTGCATACGCCTTCCCCTAGATGTCAGTAAACAGTGAGAGTTTGAATGGGGTGTCTAGGTAGATCTGAGGCCGAACAAGAGCTCTTGGAACGGAAGGACTGGTCTTTTCATCGTCTGGCCTGACGCAAGATGGACGTCTTGCTTTGCGCTCTGAAAAGCTTTTGTTTCATAAGTTAGATATCTCCGGCTCTGTATTAATTTGATATGTGTTAAAAATATCATAATGTAGTTATTTTAAACCGAGTTATATCAGTTTATATCAGTATATTGCGATTTTCTGTATTTTTTTTGTGCTGCGTTCTGGGGATTTGGACACGTCTGTGCCACATGGCTAACGTTTGCTGCTAATTCCACAGTTGAAGACGACATTCTACAACCGAGCAACGATTATTCTGGATAAAGGACAACTTGTACAAGATTCTGATGGAAGCTCATCAAATAGTAAGAACTATTTATGATGTTAATTCGTATTTCTGTCAAATGTTAAACTATTATTCCGCCATTAATTTCGGCGCGGTCTCGCTTTAACGTACGCTGTATGTCGTAGTAACGTTAATTTTAAAAATCTAACACAGCGGTTGCATTAAGAACTAATGTATCTTTAATTTGCTGTCCAACCTGTATTTTTTAGTCAAGTTTATGATTAGTTATTGATTAGATTAGGTGCCTCTCCCAAGATTTCTCCCGACATTTTGTTTGCAGTTTGGCTAGTATTCACGTTGTTCAACCACGAATTGTACCGCTAAATATGCACATTTTCGAACAAACCATATATGTATTGTGTAATATGATGTTATAGGACTGTCATCTGATGGAGTTTGAGAAGGTCAGTGAAAAAATTAATATCTTTTGCTGGATTATTCGCTATCGCCAACGTTATGTTGAATGAATGGGGCTGTGTGGTAGGCTATTGTAGTAAGCTAATATAATGCTATATTGTGTTTTCGCTGTAAAACACTTAAAAAATCTGAAATATTGGCTGGATTCACCAGATGTTTGACTTTCATTTGCTGTACACTGTGTATTTTTCAAAAATGTTTTATGATGAGTATTTAGGTAATTCACGTTGCTCTCTGTAGTTATTCTAGTTGCTTTGGTGAGAGTTGTGATGGTGGCTGCAATGTAAAACTATGATTTATACCTGAAATATGCACATTTTTCTAACAAAACATATGCTATACAACAAAAATCTGTTATAAGACTGTCATCTGATGAAGTTGTTTCTTGGTTAGTGACTATTTATATCTTTATTTGGTCGAATTTGTGATAGCTACCTATGCAGTAAAAAAATGGTGGAGAAAAAAAAGTTGGGTCTTTTGCTAAAAATCAGAAATGATGGCTGGATTCACAAGATGTGTATCTTTCATCTGGTGTCTTGGACTTGTGATTTCATGATATTTAGATGCTAGTATTTACTTGTGGCGCTATGCTAGGCTATGCTAGTCAGCTTTTTTACTGATGAGGGTGCTCCCGGATCCGGGATGAGTACCAAGTAGAAGTTAACAGTTACGTTCATGACAACCATAATTTGTGAATAATGATCCATATTAATTGATTAATTGGCATAGGTCTCACAACCTGAAACAAACATGTATGAGATTTTTATTTTTAAAAACACACTCACACACTGCAGGAGAGTGGAGATCCTCATGGCCTTTTACAGCACAGGAGTTACTGTCTGCATCACTAAAGTAGTCTGAGTACAGTCTGGAAGTGTCCTCCTTTACTTTGTGTCCGTTCTTGTACCAGATGTAGGTGGGGTTGTCAGTCAGAGTACAGGTGGTGCTACAGGTCAGTGTCCTCTTCCCTGTCTCTGTTCCAGGATTCACCTTCACCTGCAGGTCTGAATACAGGGTCAATGACAATAACATAATTAAACCATCAATTATTACGTATAAAATAAAAAGAAACCTACAGTGAATATAAATCTGAGTATGATCATGTGTTCAGTGCTACCTGAGACAGTCAGAGTTGTTCCAGGGAAGCTGTATCCCCATCCTGAGGTTTCTGTGTTGAATATGAACTTGTACTCAGCAGAGTCCTCCTCTCTCAGATCTGTGATTCTCAGGGTGGAGCGACCTCTCTCCTTCTCTCCAACATACTCCACACGACCTGCATACCCTGGGTCTGTGGTTAGGTCCTCAGGGATCAACTCATCCCTCCAGCTGTCACTCTGTTTAGGACTAAACCAGAGTGATGATGTGACAGTATCATAACCACTGTCATAATTACAGGACATGTCCACTGTTGACCCCTTCAAGGCACAGATTCTCCTCTTGGTGTAAGTCACTCTGTTGCAGTTCTGACCCTGGACACCTAAAACATAATGGAATCACATAAGTACATTATACAGTATTTTCAGTTATTTTCATAAAAGCCAAGCCCTATCAAATTACACAGTGAGACCAAAAGCACGTAGTACAAACATTCTGTATAAATTCTGTATTAGATTCCATATTAGATTCCCACTCACACACTGCAGGAGAGTGGAGATCCTCATGGCCTTTTACAGCACAGGAGTAGCTGTCTTCATAGTTACTGGAGACTGGGTCTTTGTACTGGGGGGAGGTGCTCTCATCTAGATGTTGTCCGTTCTTGTACCAGATGTAGGTGGGGTTGTCAGTCAGAGTACAGGTGGTGATACAGGTCAGTGTCTTATCCTGATGTCCACCAGTCACCTTCACCTGAAGACCTGGAGAATAAACAATATCACTGTAAATCCATTTATCACTGACTTATCACTCTAATACAAAGATGGAGGAAATCCTATGTTATACAGACAAACACAAACCAAGACATTTATCCTGAACTAAATGGAATTCAACAGTTTAACTATATTGAATGTAACTGTACCGGTGACAGACAGAGTGACTCCAGGATTGCCAGTATATCTCCATCCTCCAGTCTGATCTGTAAATCTGAATTTGTATGTAGCTGAGTCACTCTCTCTCAGGTCTGTGATTGTCAGGGTGTGACCATTCTCTTTATCCTTATGGTATGTCACACGTTCTTTGTAGTCTGGGTCATCACTCAGACTTACAGGACTCTCATACTTATTGAACCAGAGGGTTGTTGTGACTGTACCACTGGGATATGTGTAAGAGCAGGACAGCTCTACTGTTGACCCCTTCAAGGCACAGATACTCTGAGTGGTGTATGTCACTCTCCAGACATTCTGACCCAGTACTACTGAAACACACAGTCACACAACACAACATTTATTAAATAAAAATTATTCCAAAATGGCTTTCACTAAGAAGATGGCTTGTCCACACTTCGTTGCCATAGTTACTGAGTTGGGTGTGAATGGAAACAACAGATAAGCATCGCTCAATGAGGAGTGAAAGATCTCTATTTCGCTTTATAAAGTTACGCCAAACAGACCAGCAGAATAACATTATAACATTATTAATATTTTAGAAATGTCTGTAAATTGAAAACAGGGCTTAAACAGTTCTTTGGGCCATCTGGATAACAAAGTGAAAGTTAGCCTTCTCATTATGAAATGGTGGAAGTATTTTGAACTGTAAAATCAACTACCATTAATCGAAATGAAATAGTAGCTCTATTTCATGTCTGTTTCACTAAACATCAACACTGACCAATGATGTAATGGATGATTTTGACAGACTTTAAAGGTGTTTTAGTCACACTCACACACTGCAGGAGAATTGATGCCTTTTACAGCACAGTAGAAGCTGTCTTCAGTTTTTAAGTAAAATGAGTACAAGGGGGAGGAGTCCTCTTGTACAATCTTACTGTTCCTGTACCAGATGTAGGTGGGGTTACCAGTCAGAGTACAGGTGGTGCTACAGGTCAGTGTCGTTGACCACCATGTAGTGGTCACCTTCACCTGCAGGTCTGGAGTAGATAACAACATTAAAACCATCAATGACCTGTTGTCTAGTTCAAATGAGGCAGGAGTGGACGTTCTCAAATCATCAACTCAGACATTCCTATTTTACGCATACATTCATATTTATATTATTTAAATACAAATCAATACAATTTTCCAGAACCAACTAAACAGATTAGCATTATATATAATATCACTGTACCTGTAACAGACAAAGTGACTCCAGGGCTCCCAAAATATTTCCCTTCAGTCTGATCTGTTATAAATCTGAACATGTACGTAGCTGAGTCACTCTCTCTCAGGTTTGTGATTGTCAGGGTGTGTCCATTCGTCTTATCACTACGGTACGTCACACGACCTTTGTAGTCTGGGTCATCTAACAGACTCACATAATTCTCCATATCATAAATGTTAGTGAACCAGAAGGTTGTTGTGACTGTACCACTGGGATATGTGTAAGAGCAGGACAGATCCACTGATGACCCCTTCAAGGTACAGATACTCTGAGTGGTGTATGTAACACTCCAGCCATTCTGACTCAGTACAACTGAAACACAGTTAGACATCACAAGGACGTTACATTAAGTTCAAGGTCTTTTGACTCACACTAACACTTTGTTCCATGGTTGCTGAGTTGAGACATTGATACTCTTTGGTTGAGTGTGAATGGAAACCACAGATAAGCTTCGCTCAGTGAGGTGTGAAAGAAAACTGTTTAAACTGAAGTGGAGACGCCAAATGTGTCGACAGTAGAACATAAAAATGGTTATGCTTTTAGAAATGTCTGCAGTTTGACAAACCGGGCAACTAAAAGATAAGAATGAGACCATACCTGCTACAGACCAGAGAAAGACCACCAACACACTTCCTGCTGTTCTCAAGGACATTGTTGCATCTCCCACCCTGCAGTCTTAGAAACATAAACAACAACTCACTCTGTAGCTGGTGAATAACTCCACCTGATACATTGAAGTAGAAACTGTAAATGTGTACAGGGCCTCATTACTGAAAATGAACCAGGCTCATGTTGTGTTGTGTTGTATTGTGCTATATGGTCATGACCCTCCAGCATGACAATGCCACCAGCCATACTGCTCTTTGTGTGCATGATTTCCTGCAAGACAGGAATGTCAGTGTTCTGCCATGGCCAGCAACGAGCCCGGATCTCAACCCCAATGAGCACGTCTGGGACCTGTTGGATCGGAGGGGGAGGGCTAGGGCCATTCCCCCCAGAAATGTCAGGGAACTTTCAGGTGCCTTGGTGGAAGAGTGGGGTAACATCTCACAGCAAGAACTGGCAAATCTGGTGCAGTCCATGAGGAGGAGATGCACTGCAGTACTTAATGCAGCTGGTGGCCACATCAGATACTGACTGTTACTTTTGATTTTGAACCCCGTTTGTTCACGGACACATTATAAAATTTATGTTAGTCACATGTCTGTGGATCTTGTTCAGTTTATGGCTCAGTTTTTGAATCTTGTTATCTTCGTACAATTATTTACACATGTTAAGTTTGCTGAAAATAAACACAGTTGACAGTGAGAGGACGTTTCTTTTTATGCTGAGTTTTTATATATATATTTAGTAAATATATTTTCCACTCAATGATCATGCTGAAGCTCCCCCTATGGTCATTCCACCCCACCCCCTCTACAGTCTTTACCTTGCCTCCACCCCAATGGTCATTATTCATCACTGCCAGAGTTATTATCTATATAGTGCTAGTTCTATTTCTATTGTTTATATTACCATTTTTCAGAATGTTATTTCCCTAGTCCTGCATGTTGGAGCTCAAAGCATAAGATGTTCACTGTACCCTGCAATCACACCTGCAACCCTGTGCATGTGACTATTAAACAGTCTGAATCTTTATTATTTTCCCCTAACCCTACTTCCCCTCCTCTAATTGGAGTAAACTAATGATAAACAACACAGACAAAATGTTGTGTTACTATCCTGGACCAAAACATTTATTCGCATTCAAAATATGTTTTTCCTAACCACTAACCCTAATCCTAACCCCTAAACCTAAGTCTAACTCGTATTCCTAACCCTCAACCAAAAATAGCCTTTTTCCTTGTGTGGACCTATGAAATATACCCACTTGTCCAACTTTTCAAAACAAACACACACACACACACACACACACACACACACACACACACACACACACACACACACACACACACACACACACACACACACACACACACACACACACACACACACACACACACACACACACACACACACACACACACATTGACTGTGCTTTAGGACTTAGGACTGCATTATTCTATGTATGGTGAGGTCTCTTGTGTGTAGGTACCATTTCAGTGTAAATTCAAAATGGATGAAAGCCAGCACAGTTATATTTCTTCTTTTGAGGAGTGGACCTACATTTTTAAAACAGGCAAAATGTGACCAAATCCCATCACTCCTCATCAGCTGCATCAAAGTGGTACTGAAGGTTCCAGTGTTCTAGACTAGAGGTCGCCCTACTGGCATCTCAACCTTACTGCAGCCTCCTCTCTTCAAACAATGTCCTTATACATTTGGGCAGTAATATAATGCCACTGTGATATTCTGTTACACTGGATGCGTCCCAAATGGCACCCTATGTGCCCTGGTTAAAAGTAGTACACTATTTAGGGAATAGGGTGCCATTTGGGACACAGACACTGTTAGCCATTGTGTTTAGTACTGGTACCTAATAATAATGTCCTTAATAATGTTGGGTCAATAACAACATAATAAACTAATGAAACACAACACTGGCTTGTACTTGACCAAGTCACATTTAAGCACACAAACACTGATGTCTATAGTAGTATAAGCCACTATCATATTCTGTTACACTGTTGGCCCTTATGTACAGCAGAAGAGGCTGGTGAAAGAAGGAGATGGTGCAGCAGTGGACTATTTTGTGTTTTTTATGCTGGTCTTAACTGTTTTAGTTCTTAATGTCTCTGCCATCATTTCCCATGTCTGAAACAGCTTCTAAACATCAGAACAGTGATCACTAAACTTGATTTGGATGAACATTTCTACTTCAACGAGTCTGCAACTTTGGACATTCTGCTTACTCCGGACCAGACCCTGATCCCCGACAACAGAGTCAAGCGAGCAGGTATCCTGACGAGATTACGTTGGTGATCAAATAGACCAACAAATAGACCAACAAACTGGATGAGCTCGAGACTATCCTGTCAACGGGACCTGAATAACTGTAATATATGTTTCTCAGAGTTGTGGCTGAACGAGGACATGGATTTACATCTTGCTGATTTGTCTACACTCTTAGAAAACAAATGGTGCTATCTAGAACCTAAAAGGGTTATTTGGCACTTCCCATAGGATAACACTTTGAAGAACCCTTTATGTTTCCAGGTAGAACACCTGTGCTCCTCCTTTTTTAACCTCACCCGTGCAACTAGGGGCAACACAACTCTAGTTCGTCTATACTCTACACATGCATAAAAAGCCCTCCCTTTGGCAAATCAGACCATATCTTTATCCTCCTGCTTCCTGCCTACAAGCAAAAACTCAAACAGGACGTACCAGAGACGTGCTCAATACAGAAGTGGTCCGATCAAGTGGATGCTCAGCTACAGGACTGTTTCACTGGCACAGACTGGAATATGTTCCGGGATTCATCCAATAACATGGAGGAATTGATCACGTCATTCACCGCTTCATTAATAAGTGCATCGCCGACATTGTCACCACAGTGACCTACAGACGTACCCCAACCAGAAGCCATGGATTACAGGCAACATCTGCACAGAGCTAAAGGCTAGAGCTTCCGCTTTCAAGGAACGGGACACTAATCCGGACGCATAAAGAAATTCTGCTACGACCTCCGATGAGCAATCAAACCGGCAAAGCGTCAATACAGGACTAAGGCCGAATCCTACTATGCTGGCTCTGAAGCGAGAAGGATGTGGCAGGGCTTGCTAAATATCATGGATTACAAAGGGAAATCCAGCCGCGAGCTGCCCAGTGACACAAGTCCACCAGACGAGCTACAGTAAATTACATCTATGCTCACTTAGTCTATTATCTATCCTGATGCCTAGTAACTTTACCCCTACCTATTGGGCAGCAGGTAGCCTAGCGGTTAAGAGCGCTGGGCCAGTAAAGGTTGCTGTTTTGACTTCCTGAACTGGCAAAAGTAGTAAATTCTGCAGTTCTGCCCTGAGCAAAGGAGTTAACCCACAACAACAACTGCCCTCGGGCATCGATTACGTACATTAAGACAGCCCCACGCACCTTTCTGATTCAGAGGGGTTAAATGTAGAAGTCACATTTCAGTTGAATGCATTCAGTTGTGCAACTGACTAGGTATCCCCCTTTCCCTTATATGTATGTACATAAAGACCTCAATTACCTCATACCCCTTCACATCGACTCGGTACTGTTAAACAGACATGTTATTTTTACTCGTTATTGATATTCGTTATTCACTCTGTATTTATTCCTTGTGTCACTATTTCCCCCAAAACATTTATACAGTGTAAGTATTCAGACCCCTTTAGTTTTTTTGACATTTTGTTACGTTACAGCCTTATTCTAAAATGGAATAAATAAACAATTTCCCTCATCATTCTACACACGATACCCCATAAAGACAAAGCAAAAACAGTTTTTTGAATTTACATAAGTATTCATAACCTTGTTATGAGATTCGAAATTGAGCTCAGGTGCATCCTTTTTCCATTCATCATCCTTCAAATGTGATTGGAGTCCACCTGTGGTAAATTCAATTGATTGGACATGATTTGGAAAGGCACACACTTGTCTATATAAGGTCCCACAGTTGACAGTGCATGTCAGAAAACCAAGCCATGACGTCGAAGAAATTGTCCGTAGAGCTCCGAGACAGGATTGGGTTTAAGCAAAGAACTCGGGAAGGGTACCAAAAAATGTCTGCACTATTGAAGGTCCCCAAGAACACAGTGGCCTCCATCATTCTTAAATGGAAGAACGGAGCAATCGGGGGAGAAGGGCCTTGGTCAGGTAGGTGACCAAGAACCCGATGGTCACTCCTACAGAGCTCCAGTGTTCCTCTGTGGAGATGGGAGAACCTTCCAGATGGACAACCATCTCTGCAGCACTCCACCAATCAGGCCTTTATGGTAGAGTGGCCAGATAGAAGCCACTCCTCAGTAAAAGGCACATAACAGCAAGCTTGAACTTTGACTAAAGGCACCTAAATGAGATTCTCTGGTCTGATGAAACCAAGATGGAACTCTTTGGCCTGAATAGCCAAGTGTCACGTCTGGAGGTAACCTGGCACATCCCTACGATGAAGCATAATGCTGTGGGGATGTTTTTCAGCTGCAGGGACTGGTATACTAGTCAGGATCGAGGGAAAGATAAACGGAGCAAAGTACAGAGAGATCCGTGATAAAAAAAAACCTGCTCCAGAGCACTCAGGACCTTCCAACAAGACAACGACACTAGGCACATAGTCAAGACAACGCAGGAGTGGCTTCGGGACAAGTCTCTGAATGTCCTTTAGTGGCCCATCCAGAGGCAGGACAAACCTGATGGAACATCTCTGGAGAGACCTGAAAATAGCTGTGCAGCGACGCACCCCATCCAACCTGACAGAGCTTGATAGGATCTGCAGAGAAGAATTAGAGAAACTCCCCAAATACAAGTTTGCCAAGCTTGTTGCATCATACCCAAGAAGACTCAAGGCTGTTATCGCTGACAAGGTGCTTCAACCAAGTACTGAGTAAAAGGTCTTAAGTATGTAAATGTGATATTTCAGTTTAAACCTGTCTGGGACTGGGGTTCCGCTAGCGGAACTCCTCCCACATTCCACTGAAAAGGCAGAGCGCGAAATTCAAAAAAAATATTTTTTACAAATATTTAACTTTCACACATTAACAAGTCCAATACAGCTAATGAAAGATACAGATCGTGTGAATCCAGCCAACATGTCCGATTTTTTAACCTTTTGTCAATAGGGGGAGCAGTTAGCATTTTTTTTTTTTGGGTGTCGCCAAATTAAACTGCCTCGTGCTCAATTCTTGCTCGTACAATATGCATATTATTAATTCTATTGGATAGAAAACACTCTCTAGTTTCATAAACCGTTGGAATTATGTCTGTGGGTGACCCAGAACTCTTTCTACAGCGAAATCCATGACAGGTACTGCGATGGTCTGAGAGCGAAGCTCTGGTCTCAGATCAGTTTTAAAAGTCTGTGTGTATCCTATGGAACGACATGAACTGCACCCGCCTTCCCCTGGATGTCAGTAACCAATGAGAAGTGGAATGGGCTTGCTACGTAGCTCTCAGAGGTTATAAAAGGCCAAGGAGTGAGGGTAGCCTTCCTTTCGACGCTGACCATTGCGCAGAGAGGGACCTCAGGATGCCATTTTCAAACGCTCAATTATCAACGTTAGATGTATCCGTCTGTAATTTAATTAGATATAGGTGTTAGAAGCATCATAAAGAAGCTATTTTAAACCGAGTTATATCAGATTATGCGAGTATATTGCTATTTTTCGGAATTTCCTCAGTATTGCGCCTTGAGGATTTGGACACGTTGGGGCAAAATAGCTATTGTTAGCTATTGTTAGCTGCTATATCAGAAGTTGAATGCAACGTTTTACAACCAAGGAACGATTCTTTTGGACAAAGGACCACCATGCCAAGATTCTGATGGAAGCTCGTCGAAAAGTAAGAGCTATTTATGATGTTATTCCGTTTTTATGTGGAAAAATGTAAACTCCATAATGGCGATTAGTGACGCGATTATTGCAGCACTAGTCTGGCTGTAACGCACACTGTATGTCTAGTAACGTTAATTTTAAAAATCTAACTCAGCGGTTGCATTAATAACTAATGCATCTTTCATTTCATGTCCAACCTGTATTTTTTTTGTCAAGTTTATGAATAGTTTTTGATAAAAATATTTGTATTTTCAAAATGGCGCCGGGCAGATTGCTTGAGTAGTTGAACACTATTTCCATTGTGTAAGCACGATTTGTGCCGCTAAATATGCACATTTTCGATCAAACTCTATATGGATTGTGTAATATGATGTTACAGGAGTGTCATCTGAAGAATTCTGAGAAGGTTAGTGAAAAAATTAATATATTTTGGCGATGATAACGATATCGCTCTCTTTGGCTTGAATCAATGCTCGGGTAACGTTTGCATATGTGGTATGCTAATATAACGATTTATTGTGTTTTCGCCGTAAATCTGAAATCTGAAATGTTGTCTGAATTCACAAGATCTGTGTCTTTCCATTGCTATGTGCTGTGTATTTTTAAGAAATGTTTTATGATGAGTAAATTGGTAATACAAGTTGCTCTCTGTAGTAATTCTAGTCGCTTTGGTGAGATTTGTGATGGTGGCTGCAATGGCAAACTATGATTTATACCTGAAATATGCACATTTTTCTAACAAAACCTATCCTATACCATAAATATGTTATCAGACTGTCATCTGATGAGGTTTTTTCTTGGTTAGTGGCTATCAATATCTTAGTTTAGCCGAATTGGTGATAGCTACTGGTGTTGAGAAAAAATGGTGGACAAAGAAAAATGGTGTCTTTTGCTAACATGGTTAGCTAATAGATTTACATATTTTGTCTTCCCTGTAAAACATTTTAAAAATCTGAAATGGTGACTTTATTCACAAGATCTGTATCTTTCATTTGGTGTCTTGGACTTGTGATTTAATGATATTTAGATGCTACTATTTAAATGTGACGCTATGCTAGCGATGCTAATCAGTGTGGGGGGGGTGGGGGGTGATCCCGGATCCGGGTTTCTGAGGCGGTAAAAGTTAAATGTTTTACAGGGAAGACACAATATGTAAATCTATTAGCTAACCACCTTAGCAAAAGACACCATTTTTTCTTTGCATTGATTCACAGCAAAAAGAGCGATAGCATTATCACCACCAAAATGTATTAATTTTTTCACTAACCTTCTCAGAATTCTTCAGATGACACTCCTGTAACATCATACTACAACATACATATAGAGTTTGTTCGAAAATGTGGATATTTAGCCACCAAAATCGTGGTTATACAATGAGAAAAGTAGCCAAGCTGGTCAGAAAATGTCGGGCGCCATATTAGACAGTGATCTAGTCTTATACATAAATACTCATAAACTTGACTAAAAAATACAGGGTGGACAGCGATTGATAGACAATTTAGTTCTTAATGCAATCGCTGAATTACATTTTTTAAATTATCCTTACTTTTCAATACAGGTTGCGCCAAAGCGAAGTTACACCAAAGAAAATGGCGGCATAAGCGTTTAACATTTTTCGACAGAAACACGATTTATCATCATAAATAGTTCTTACTATGAGCTGTTCTTCCATCAGAATCTTGGGCAATGAATCCTTTCTCCGGTCTAATCGTCTTTTGGTCGAAAGATGTCCTCTTGTCCCGTCGAAATGGCCACTAACGTTCACCATGCACTCGAAAAGTGCCCAGCTCCTCAAAGTGCATCACATAGAAATGCCATAAAATCGCCCTAAACGGATATAAATTGCTATAAAACGGTTCAAATGAACTACCTTATGATGTTTTTAACACCTATAACGAGTAAAAACATGACCGGAGAAATATTACTGGCTAAACAACAGCTTGGAAGGAGGCAAGTCCGACGTCCATCGTGCGTCAGGCGCAGAGACGAAAAGAAAGCTACTTCCGGTCATTGGTGTTTTATACAGGCCCTGATTGCGCAATCGACTCCATTCAAAGCGTCATCCCTTACTGACATCTAGAGGAAGACGTAGGCAGTGTTTGTATCCTCATAGCATTTACAGTGACCTTACAACTGACCTGGGAACAGGGGCCAAGATTTCTGAAATCTCACTCCATGTTAGGGAAAGTGCTGTAGAATGAGTTCTGTTTCACTCAGAGACATAATTCCAACGGTTATAGAAACTAGAGAGTGTTTTCTATCCAATAATAATAATAATATGCATATTGTACGAGCAAGAATTGAGTAGGAAGCCGTTTAAATTGGACACGTTTTCCAGAAAAAGTGACAACAGCACCCCCTGTCCTCATCAGGTTTTAACATTTTTTATAAATTTGCAAAAATGTCTAAAAAAATGTTTTGCTTTTATCATTATGGGGTATTGTGTGTAGATTGATGAGGGGGAAAAAAACAATTGAATCCATTTTAGAATAAGGCTGTAACGTAACAAAATGTGGAAAAAGCCTAGGGGTCTGAATACTTTCCGAATGCACCCTATTTTTTACTTTAACTCTGCATTGTTGGAAAGGACCCGTTTAGTCAGCATTTCAATCCACCGTCACTGTGTGTCATATTAATACTACTCCTAAACACAACCCACCATCACTGTGTCTCATGTTAATACTACTCCTAAACACAACCCACCATCACTGTGTCTCATGTTAATACTACTCCTAAACACAACCCACCATCACTGTGTCTCATGTTAATACTACTACTAAACACAACCCACCATCACTGTGTCTCATGTTAATACTACTCCTAAACACAACCCACCATCACTGTGTCTCATGTTAGTACTACTCCTAAACACAACCCACCATCACTCTGTCATGTTAATACTACTCCTAAACACAACCCACCATCACTCTGTCATGTTAATACTACTCCTAAACACAACCCACCATCACTCTGTCATGTTAATACTACTCCTAAACACAACCCACCATCACTGTGTCTCATGTTAATACTACTCCTAAACACAACCCACCATCACTGTGTCTCATGTTAATACTACTCCTAAACACAACCCACCATCACTGTGTCTCATGTTAATACTACTCCTAAACACAACCCACCATCACTGTGTCTCATGTTAGTACTACTCCTAAACACAACCCACCATCACTGTGTCTCATGTTAATGCTACTCCTAAACACAACCCACCATCACTGTGTCTCATGTTAATACTACTCCTAAACACAACCCACCATCACTCTGTCATGTTAATACTACTCCTAAACACAACCCACCATCACTCTGTCATGTTAATACTACTCCTAAACACAACCCACCATCACTGTGTCTCATGTTAATACTACTCCTAAACACAACCCACCATCACTGTGTCTCATGTTAATACTACTCCTAAACACAACCCACCATCACTGTGTCTCATGTTAATGCTACTCCTAAACACAACCCACCATCACTGTGTCTCATGTTAATACTACTCCTAAACACAACCCACCATCACTGTGTCTCATGTTAATACTACTCCTAAACACAACCCACCATCACTGTGTCTCATGTTAATACTACTCCTAAACACAACCCACCATCACTGTGTCTCATGTTCATACTACTCCTAAACACAACCCACCATCACTGTGTCTCATGTTAATACTACTCCTAAACATAACCCACCATCACTGTGTCTCATGTTAATACTACTCCTAAACACAACCCACTATCACTGTGTCTCATGTTAATACTACTCCTAAACACAACCCACCATCACTGTGTCTCATGTTAATACTACTCCTAAACACAACCCACCATCACTGTGTCTCATGTTAATACTACTCCTAAACACAACCCGCCATCACTGTGTCTCATGTTAATACTACTCCTAAACACAACCCTCCATCACTGTCTCATGTTAATACTACTCCTAAACACAACCCTCCATCACTGTGTCTCATGTTAATACTACTCCTAAACACAACCCGCCATCACTGTGTCTCATGTTAATGCTACTCCTAAAGCTCTTATGAAGCATCAACCCATCCACTATTACTCACACTCTTTCTTTAGGCCATTTTCAAACAAGTCTCCACAACAATCTATTGCTTTCAGAGTCCTTAAAATACCATGCAAAAGTATTATATGTGAAACCTCATGTACAATACTGTATCAGATTACTACGCAGAAATACATCTACAGAGTATACTGTAAATAACAGAAAAACAAAACAACATACATTACAATAGCATCACCATGCACATAACAGGATACATAAGTTCATGGATACAAACAAATTATAAAATAAACATATTTTAAGATATCGTCAAGCATACTTACAGAGTGAAGGGGACATGTGTTGTAAGTTAACTTACTGGAAGTCTATGTAAATAGACACTTAGTGTGAGGTTTGAAGTCTGTGGTTGACAACTTTGAAGCAGTCAGGGACAATAGAGTTGAATAGAGGGCGTTCTTGCTTCAAAGCCTTTTTTGGCATGACTAAAGCCATTGAATACACCATTTCAGTTGGTAAACCAACTGCTATTAAACTTATGGAAGTTGAAGAAGAAGACATTAACTACTTTAAAATTGAAATCGCCCTCAATGGCGCTGCTCATTCTGTCACAGAAGACATCATGACAAAGATGTCAAGATGTACCTTCTATTCAACTCTATGTCAGGGACCAAGAAGCTTATGCAGAGGGCTTCCTTCCGCAGTCACACAGACAGTGTTCGAGAGCATCAAAACTGTGATGTATCATGGGTAAATTGTGACTGACTGAATGATCTATAAATAATATTGAGTAGTTATTCATCATGCAAGGTGATTTGTAGATCTCGACTCGCCTATAAAGTCGGCTGCAATGTCGAACACTCACATTTACAAAAATCCCATTCAAGTCACGGGACTAATATTAAGATTTCACATGTTAACATTCTCACATCATGTTCAAATCATCTGTAAGAGACTTTGTTGAGCTTCACAACACATTTTTTTAAACTTTTGATTGATTTAGAAATTATGTGCGAGTCCAGGTTCTGTGGTGGTTCTCTTCCCTCCAGGTTCTGTGGTGGTTCTCTTCCCTCCAGGTTCTGTGGTGGTTCTATCAGTCAAGGTTCTGTGGTGGTTCTATCAGTCCAGGTTCTGTGGTGGTTCTATCAGTCCAGGTTCTGTGATGGTTCTATCAGTCCACATTCTGTGGTGGTTGTCTTCAGTCTAGGTTCTGTGGTGGTTCTCTTCAGTCCAGGTTCTGTGGTGGTTCTATCAGTCCAGGTTCTGTTGTGGTTCTCTTCTCTCCAGGTTCTGTGGTGGTTCTATCAGTTCAGGTTCTGTGGTGGTTTTCTCCCCTGAATGGTCTGATACACAGAGGGCTGAGAGTCTCTCTGAAGAGCTGTGAACGTGTCACTGGGCGAGTCCCTCACACTCTGACAGAGACAGCGACACAGGAAACACAGTATGAGCACTTTACACACTGCTCTATAGCATTCTCTCTCACTTCTACTTTCTGTGTTCATCTCTCTCCTCTGTCTCTGTCTTTCTGTCACTCACCCACTTACCCACTCACACAAACAAACACAAAAACTACATACAAAATAAACACATTAAATCTTCTTAATAGTGGGGCGCTGTTTTCACTTTGGAAAAAATCGTGCCCAAATTAAACGGCCTCATACTCTGTTCTAGATCATACAATATGCATATTATTATTACTATTGGATAGAAAACACTCTGAAGTTTCTAAAACTGTTTGAATTATATCTGTGAGTAAAACAGAACTCATTTGGCAGCAAACTTCCATACAGCAAGTGAAAATTCTGAAAATGAGGCTCTGTGTCAGGGCCTGCCTATAAATGTGCTTGATATATATTAGTATACATGCACTTCATACGCCTTCCACTAGATGTCAACAGGCAGTGAAAGAAGAAATGGAGTGTATAACATGATCTGAGGTGGAATAAATGCTCTTGGCATGACGTGACACCCATTTCCTGTTTCCTGGAACGCGCGAGAAGGGACCTGGTATTGCCTTCTGTAAAGCTGTCGTTATAGACGACTAACATCTCCGGCTTTGATTTTATTTGATAAATGTGACAATATCATTGTAAAGTATGTTTTTTCAATATAGTTTTATTAGATTATTGAAATTTATTCGGGACGTTAGGCGTGTTGCGTTGTGTGCCTTTGTTCAGGAAGGAGAGCTTTGCGCTACTTTGCTAGCTTTCCGTGCTAATTGACTGGAGAAGAGGACATTCTAAAACCAAACAACGATTGTTCTGGACAAAGGACCCCTTGTACAACATTCTGATGGAAGATCATCAAAAGGAGGACTCATTTTATGATGCTATTTCATAGATCTGTCGAACATGTGAACTAGTAGTTTGCGCCCAGATTTTGGGCACTCTCTCGCTATAACTAAGCTGGATGTCGTAATGAAGATATTTTTAGAATTCTAACACGGCGATTGCATTAAGAACTAGTGTATCTATCATTTCCTATACAACATGTATTTTCTAGTAACGTTTATGAATAGTTATTTGGTCAGAATAGTTGAGTGTCATAAAAATATCTGCACATTCTGGGAAAAAGATGCTACGTTAGCACAATGTATAACCACTGATTTCAGCTCTAAATATGCACATTTCCGAACAAAACATAAGTGTATGTATAACCTGATGTTATAGGACTGTCATCTGATGAAGCTTATCAAGGTTAGTGAAAATTAATATCTTTTGCTGGTTTATTCGCTATCGCTAACGTGCCTATTGCTATCGCTAACGTGCCTTGATGAATGAATGCGGTAGTCTGGTAGGCTATTGTAGTAAGCTAATATAATGCTATATTGTGTTTTCGCTGTAAAACACTTAACAAATCGGAAACATTGGCTGGATTCACAAGATGTTTGTCTTTAATTTGCTGTACACCATCGATTTTTCAGAAATGTTTTATGACAAGTATTTAGGTATTTCACGTTGGTCTCTATAATTACTCTGGCTGCTTCAGTGCTATTTTTGATGGTAGCTGTGATGGTAGTTGCAATGTAAAACCGATTTATACCTCAAATATGCACATTTTTCGAACAAAACATAGATTTATTGTGTAACATGTTATGAGACTGTCATCTGATGAAGTTGTTTCTTGGTTAGTTTGGTTGGATCTTGGTTATTTATGTTGGTTTTGTGCATGCTACCTGTGCTGTGAAAAATGTCTGTCCTTTTTTGTATTTGGTGGTGAGCTAACATAAATATACGTGGTGTTCTCGCTGTACAACATTTTAAAAATCGGACATGTTGGCTGGATTCACAAGATGTGTATCTTTCATTTGCTGTATTGGACTTGTTAATGTGTGAAAGTTAAATATTTCTCAAAAATATTTTTTGAATTTCGCGCTCTGCCTTTTCAGTGGAATGTGGGAGGAGTTCCGCTAGCTGAACCCCGGAGCCAGACAGGTTAATACCTGTCTGGTAGTGGTTCTCTATCTATCCTACTCTTTTCAGTTCAGCAGGTTAATACCTGTCTGGTACTGGTTCTCTATCTATCCTACTCTTTTCAGTTCAACAGGTTAATACCTGTCTGGTAGTGGTTCTCTATCTATCCTACTCTTTTCAGTTCAGCAGGTTAATACCTGTCTGGTAGTGGTTCTCTATCTATCCTACTCTTTTCAGTTCAGCAGGTTAATACCTGTCTGGTAGTGGTTCTCTATCTATTCTACTCTTTTCAGTTCAGCAGGTTAACACCTGCCTGGCGCCTCTCTCTAACAACACTGCTACAAACTGATGTCTTAATTGGTACAACATGTCAATGTCATATTCTGTTACACTGTTTCTGTCTCAAATGGCAACCTAATCCCTATATAGTGCAATACTTTTGCCTTGGGGGGCGGGGGGTTCGTTCCAGGGGATGACTGACATCATGTACTCCATCTATGATACAGTTTGATGGGAATGTGTTCGTCAGCAGCATACCACCCTGCATCCCACTGCTGGCTTGATTCTAAGCAGGGTTGGTCCCTGGATGGGAGACCAGATGCTGCTGGAAGTGGTGTTGGAGGGCCAGTAGGAGGCACTCTTTCCTCTGGTCTAAAAAAAATCCCAATGTCCCAGGCAGTGATTGGGGACATTGCCCTGTGTAGGGTGCCGTCTTTCAGATGGGATGCTAAACGGGTATCCTGACTCTCTGGTCACTAAAGATCCCATGCCACTTATCATAAGAGTAGGGGTGTTAACCCTGGTGTCCTGGCTAAATTCCCAACCTCGCCCTCATACCATCACATTCACCTAATCATCCCCAGTTTCCAATTGGCTGATTCATCCCCCTCCTCTCCCTGTAACTATTCCTCAGGTCGCTGCTGTAAATGAGAATGTGTTCAGTCAACTTACTTGGTTTAATATAAAAAACGTACCCCTGTATGCAGAACAATTTACCCATGGAGCATGTCGACAACTTATTCCAGGTAACAGAACTAACCACAGGTCTGAATACTTATGTGAACGTGATATTTCAGTATTTTGCAATTTCATCCATTTTAGAATAAGGCTGTAAGTTAACGAGTCACCAACCCGGATCCGGGATCACCCCCCACTCCCCCCCCCACTGAGTAGCATAGCTAGCATAGCGTCACAAGTAAATTGTAGCATCTAAATATCATTAAATCACAAGTCCAAGACACCAGATGAAAGATACAGATCTTGTGAATAAAGCCACCATTTCAGATTTTTAAAATGTTTTACAGGGAAGACACAATATGTAAATCTATTAGCTAACCACGTTAGCATAAGACACAATTTTTTTACTCCAACAGTTTTTTCCTGCGTCAGTAGCTATCACTAATTCGACTAAATAAAAATATATATAGCCAACAACCAAGAAACAACTTCATAAGATGACAGTCTGATAACATATTTATGGTATAGCATAGTTTTTTTTTGAAAAATGTGCATTTTTCAGGTATAAATCACAGTTCTACATTGCAGCTGCAATCTGAAATAGTGCTGACGCAGCCAGAACAATTACAGAGACCAACGTCATATAACTAATTACTTATCTTAAAACATTTCAGAAAAATACACAGCGTACAGATATTGAAAGCCCAACATCTGGTGAATCCAAACAATATTTCAGATTTATTAAATGTTTTATAGCGAAAACAAAATGTAGCGCTAAATTAGCATAGCCACGCCAGCCAGAACCAGCTGGGCGCCCGCGACCAGTTCACATGCACGACAGATATATGAAATAACATCGTAAATTGGGTCTTACTATTGCTGATCTTTCATCAGAATGTTGATCAATGTGTCCTTAGTCCTGATGAGTCGTTCAATCCATTCATAATGGCAACTTTCCCTCTTCATTTAGCATATGTACTGGTCGACTGGCCAAAGTAAAAAAAAGTCACAGAACGGAACACGGCAAAACTCCCGAAAAAATTCAAATAATCTGATTAAACTATATTGAAAAAACATACATTAAGATGATATGGTCACATGTATCAAACAAACTTCGAGACGGAGATAGTTTTCATCCGTAACGGCAGCAAAACAGTAGACAATCGCACCTCCAAATAGCGCGAGTCAGAGAACCGGAAGTTGTCGGTCACGCCAAAGAAATAGGTCTTATTTCACGTCAGTACAAGGTAAACAAAAAATTTCTCCTCTGACGTCGTCTTGACACCCAGAGGAAGACGAATGAAGTGTGTTTCGGGTCATAGGTGGCGTGACCATATATAGGCAGAGCGTTGAAGCGAGCATACACATCTTGCATTCTTCTTCTTGGTCAGGGAAAGTGCTGTCAAATGACTTCTGTTTAACTCAGAGACAAAATTGAAACGGTTTTAGAAACTATAGATTGTTTTCTATCCAATGGTATTAATTATATGCATATGTAAGAGCAATAATTGAATAAGAGGCAGTTTAATCTGTAGAGGAAATTATGCTAATGCGAAAACAGCACCCCCTATAGTGGCAAGAATTAACAAAATGTGGAAAAAGCCAAGGTGTCTGAATACTTTCTGAATCCACTGTGGGCCTTGATTGAATCCTAATGTGCTTGTAGACAATGCTTTTATTTAAAGGCAGAGTTCCTGCGTTAGTGGAGATCACATTCAAGGTAAACACAGCAGATGTCGGCTCAATTGGAAATGACCTTTTAAATGCTTTAGCACGGTTTCTAAATGGATCCAGGCCCCAGGGTTAGATAATTCTACCTCCAGTGTTTTCCACAAAGTGTTTTAAAAAATCAGACAACAGTTAGGTGGGCAATAGGTACACCTCCATGGGTCTCCAGTCTCTCATCCACCTCTAGCCCATCTCTGCCCCCCCAAAAAGACACTCCTACCTGGGAAGGTCAGACAACTGTTAGGGACTCAAGAGCCGCAACATATTGGAGACCATAGCACTCATTCTATATAACATCACATACTCACTATACAATAATGTAATTTATTCTTTAACTACTAGTTGGACAAAATGAGACTGCGAGGAACCCTACAGGAAGATCGAGGATTCAAACAGAGAAGATGACAATGACATAGGGGCGTAAATATATATATATTGCAATTATTCTTGAATGAGCGGCCGGTCATGTGCAAAGGATTAGCATTTCAATTAATATAATTATAGACTGTGTGTAGTGAATCCTTTTAGTCTTTCCCGCCCCTTTCCTTTGACTACCAAGCCGTCATATCGGCTTAGTCCACTAGTGACTTTTCTATCATTGTTAGTAACCAATATCTACTGTTTATGTAATTCTGTGTGATTATTTATTTAGTAAATAAATAAGCCAATTTGTATATTGCTGATTCATTATGGAAACCAGAGTTCGTGCGGATAACCAATAATTTTACGACGTTCAGATGAGACTGAATGAGGTAAAGAATAATTGATGACTGAAATGTAAGAGATTTTTAGACCTGTAAGAGTTAATTCGGAAGACAGAACTCCTTTAAATAACATTTTCCGTGGTGCCCCAGGTTATTAGTGAGTTAATTGTTGCATGATTTAATTAAATCACGTGATCAATTAAACGTTAGGTAATCGATTTAATAAAATAGCATGCCATCACATTAATGACATTCACAGACACTACAAAGTGATAAGAAACGTTGCATCAGAACATTGAGGCAAAATATTACCATAACTTTGTCATAAAACCAATAATAAATGTATATGAAAATATCAAATAAACATATATTATGTGTATCATCTTACAGTACTGTATACTGTAATAGAATAGTACTGTATACTGTAATAGCACAGTACTGTAATCGAATGACTGTATAACGTAATAGAATAGTACATTATACTGCAATAAAATAGTACTGTAGAATGTACCGTAATAGAATAGTACAGTAATGTAGAATGTAACATAATAGTACAGTACTGTTTAATGTAATAGAATAGTACAGGACTGTAGAATGTAATAGTACAGGACTGTATAATGTAATAGAATAGTACAGGACTGTAGAATAGAAGTGTTGTTCCTGTGAGCAAACATCAAGAAGAAATTAAAACATATTTATAATGTTCTCAGCCTTCATATAAAATATAACTGGACATTGATGCTATTTCAGAAATACAAAGCAAAGTTATTGTGTTCAGATTCTGTTCCAAAAATATTTAACATTAAAATTATTTACAAGGTTCCCCCTCTTATTCATCATAGTTTAAAAGGCAAAACTGGCCCTAGATCAGCACTCCAACTAAGTGCGAATACAGTAGTCCTGTGTCTCAGTTGGTAGAGCAGGGTGTATGGGTTCAATTCCCAATGGGGCCACCGGAATGAAAGATGGATCCACAAAGTGTTTCTAAGTGGAATATCATGATATATTATTATAACACTTAGTTGGACTATACAGGTCCAGATATGCAGGGTTTCTGTCAAACTTGTTGTGTTCAGGTCTGCTTAGTTCTGGGTTTGTTGTGTTCAGGTCCTCTTGGTTCTGAGTTTGTTGTGCTCAGCTCTTCTTGGTTCTGGGTTTGTTGTGTTCAGGTCCTATTGGTTCTGGGTTTGTTGTGTTCAGGTGTTCTGGGTTTGTTATGTTCAGGTGTTCTGGGTTTGTTGTGTTCAGGTGTTCTGGGTTTGTTGTGTTCAGGTGTTCTGGGTTTGTTGTGTTCAGGTGTTCTGGGTTTGTTGTGTTCAGGTGTTCTGGGTTCTGGGTTTGTTGTGTTCAGGTCTTCTGGGTTCTGGGTTTGTTGTGTTCAGGTGTTCTGGGTTTGTTGTGTTCAGATCTTCTGGGTTTGTTGACTCTACTATAGATCTCAGAGGAGTCCTCAGCTGCTTGTGCTGCCGTGGGTCTGAAGAGAGAGAAACAGAAATTAAACAGAATCTGCATCCCCTCAAAAAAAACGTCATATACTCTTTATAGTGCATTACTTTGACCAAGGTCTATATGGCTCTGGTGAAAAGTAGTGCACTAAATAGGGAATAGGGTTCCATTTGGAACACAGAACAGTTCCTCAAAACCACCACTCTCTCATTATAGACATAGGAATTGTCTTGAGATTTCCATTGTTGTGTTTGTAGTTTAAGGAAATGACATCACTAGTGGCCACTCGGGGTCAACTCTTTTGCTTATTAATGACATCATGGTCTTCTCGTCCAATAAGCAGCAGCATATGAATGAGCTGTAATCAAGAATATAGCTTGTTTACAACCAAATCTAATAAAATATATATGTAAATGGTATGTTATAGAAGGGACAGATTTTGTTTTTGATAAACTATCCCCAACCATCTATTAATTTCCTCATCCTCGTTGTTCAGTAAGTGGGTCCAAAAACACCCAAAACATCCTTTTAGAAACTAAAAAGCTCTAAGTAGTCTATAGTGATGCAGGTCTTTACATGTTGTACACATGAAGTTGTGTCATTCAGAACTTAATCCACAACGTTATGTTCCATGTTGTTGAGACTTGAACGATGCTTCTCGTCCGTTCTAGCAGCATGATACACTGAGAATGGAACAGTTGGACGGGGAAACAGCACGAGTCACAAAACGGAATATAACGTTGTGGATAAAGTTTGGAATGACACTTTCATGTGTACAACTGTTACATCTGAAGACCTGCTTCACTATACTGAGAGCTTTCTGGTTCTAAAAGACGTATTTGGGTGTTTTTGGAGTGTTTGTTCATCTTTTTTCAGAGCCTCTACTGCACAACGAGGATGAGGAAGTGAATTGCTGTTTGGGTAAAGTTTCTCTAAAACAAGTGAAGTCACAATAAAAGGTGTCTGGACCTTTCTATAACATGGTATTTACATAAAATAGAAATTTGGTTGTAAAAAAGCCAACTTCTGCTTTATTGTAGTGTATTCAAAATGCTCTAGAAATGGCTCTGTTATTTTAATGGCATAATATGCTCACCGGTTGGCAGCACTGGGGCAGTTGAATTTCACAACATCGTACTGGACATCCTCTTCCTGTTTCTGGGGTTGAGGCAGCTGGACGGTGGAGTACAGAGGCACTTCCTGTATTTTGGAGCGAGAGAAGTGGACGCTGGCATAGTGAACGTCATCCTGGTCAACGGTGGCTGCTGTCTGTGCTGCAGTAGAGGTCATGGTCATACCTGAGATGTTTTCATACACTGGACTAGAGTCTCCCTGATGGAGAGAGAGGACAGACAACACAATGAGTAGAAATGTCCCACAAAGCAATACAAATAATCTGATAATAACAGACTCACCTGTACATTCTCTGATGTGTCTCTTGTGTCAGAGGTGGATTTGGAGGCCTTCTTCCTGGTTTGCACATTAATGAAATTATTATTGAAAGAATGAATGAATAAATTAACAAAGTAAGTTAATAAAAAAGAGTTAGAGTGAAATAATCTTTTAAAGAATCTCTCACCTGAACCACATGAGTCCAGAGAGACAGAGGATGAGAACCAGAACAACCACTATGATTCCTACAGCTGCAGTCAGAACTGAGGTCTGTTTCCCTAAATTAAAATATGGATGATATGAGTACTGGCATGTTATAAACTGAAAATAAACATAGTCCAGGACAATAATACAACATTTGTTATCTGATCTAATCTCAACGTATATATAATTATAACACAAAGTATGATAAGCCAAAGTATAATTATTAATATTAGTTTGTAACATAATTTTGTATTGAAATATTAAAGATGAATCTTCACCTGGTAAAATTATCATCAGAGCTGTAGAGTTCCTAGATCCTCTTCCATTCCAGGCCTCACAGTGGTAATGTCCATTGTCCTTAGACTTGAACTTACTTATGTTGTACATCTGTCCATATCCATTTAGAAAAGTCTTATTTTGAAAGTACCAGGTGTATTTGTTCACAGGTGGGTTGGCATCACTGCTGCAGGTCAGAGTCACTGAACTGCCCTCCACTATTTCACCAGAGGGACTGACTGACACAGAGGTGTTCTTTGGGCCATCTGGTGGACAATATGTAACAACATTGTTATAAATAGTGTTTTACTTGTTATTGAAATATGCATTTAAATGTGATCCTCTGATTAAAAGATGAGGTTAGGTGTACTAACACTGAACGTCCACAGACACAGAAGAAGAGTTGAGACGTCCATATTTATTCTCAGCCTCACAGTAGTATTCTCCTCTGTCCTCAGAGCTGATGGTCGTGAAATTGTATGTCTTTTCAGATCCTGTCAGTGAAGCTCCATTCTTCTTGTACCAGGTGTATTTGTCCACATGTGGGTTGGCATCACTGCTGCAGGTCAGAGTCACTGAACTGCCCTCCACTATTTCACCAGAGGGACTGACTGACACTGAGGTAATCTTTGGGCCATCTGGTAAAGGATAATTTGTCAGAGGGGTAGGACAGTAGTATATTTACGACAGTAGTATATTTACAAATGACATGTCAAAAATATATTCTCTGTTAATATCATAAAACTATCTAAAACTCTAACTCACACAAAACGTTAACAAATACTCATTTGGAGATGATATGCTTTAGGACTAATTAATTTAATTATAATTGTTTTGCTAACTTAGCATTCAAACACTGAGCTGTACTTTACTCACACTTCACATCCATGTTTATGGTCCTAGACCTGTCTGTCCCCATCTCATTCTGGGACTCACAGTGGTACTCTCCAGTGTCAGATGACTGGATTTGATTGAAGACATGCTGTGGTCCTGTCATACTCTGATAGCCACCTCCATTCTTCTTGTACCACCAGGTGTAACTCTGCACAGGTGGGTTGGCATCACTGATGCAGGTCAGAGTCACTGAACTGCCCTCCACTATTTCACCAGAGGGACTGACTGACACTGAGGTCTTTGGTTTATCTGATGTAAAATACCAAACATTTTGTCAAAGTAATATTATCAATGAGTAAAACAATGATTTTGTCTAAAATGATTGATAAAGTAAGACATCTCTTTTCCCTGAATACATGATACTTGCTGAGTAGAATACTGTGCCATTGAACTGTACTCACACACTGCAGGAGAGTGGAGATCCTCATGGCCTTTTACAGCACAGAAGTAGCTGTCTACAGCATTAGGGAGGACTGAATAGAGGGACGTCTTCTCAGTTACAACCTGTCCGTTCTTGTACCAGATGTAGGTGGGGTTGTCAGTCAGAGTACAGGTGGTGCTACAGGTCAGTGTTCTCTGTCCCTCTGCAGCAGGAGTCACCTTCACCTGCAGACCTGAAACAATATGTATAAAACCACATACACCTCTGTGTTAACAGGATGGTTCATTTATTTTCTCCTGTAATTCATTATGATGTACAGTTGTATCATACAGTGTAGTATTACCTGTGACAGACAGAGTTGTTCCTGGGAAACTATGACCCCATTCAACGTTGTATGTTTTAAAAGTGAAGCGATACTCAGCTGAGTCCTCCTCTCTCACATCTGTGATTCTCAGGATGGAGGGACCTTCGTTTCTCCATGTCTCTTTGTCAGTGTACTTCACACGACCTGCATATCCTGGGTCTGTGTTTAGGTCCTCAGGTGTCGACTTATCTCTCCACCTAGATCTCTGTTTAGGACTAAACCAGAGTGATGTGACGGTATAATAACCAACATAAGTACAGGATATGTCCACTGTCGACCCCTTCAAGACACAGATTCTCCTCTTGGTGTAAGTTACTCTGTAGCATCTCTGACCCTGAACACCTGAAACACAGTGACATAACAAGAGGACAACTGGATTATATTCTCAGTTCTTTCTAGAAATTCTATAACTTCTCAAATCACACAGTGAAACCAACACACACAGGTTATACAGTATTGTTAATTAAATAAACACTCACACACTGCAGGAGAGTGGAGATCCTCATGGCCTTTTACAGCACAGGAGTAACTGTCTTTATAGTTACTGGAGACTGGGTCTTTGTACTGGGGGGAGGTGCTCTCATCTAGATGTTGTCCATTCTTGTACCAGATGTAGGTTGGGTTGTCAGTCAGAGTACAGGAGGTGCTACAGGTCAGTGTCTTATACGCTGAGTTCTGTTTAGGAGTCAACTTCACCTGAAAACCTGAATTAAAGGGGAGTAAAAACAGAGTACATTGTTTAGAATTAATGATTCATTTCCTGACTCTTCAACACTGTATAATGTGCTATGCAGTGTTTCCTGTGACAGAGTACATACATCTATGACATTGTCTGTAATTTCTATGTAATGATGAATATTGAAGTATTACCCTTCTCATTGACCTTAAATGATTGATACTTCCTAAGTAGAATCCTAGTTTCATTCATACTCACAAACTACAGGAGAGTGGAGACCCTCATGACCTTCAACAGCACAGTAGTAAATATTCACAGAAGAATCCCAGACCACCTGCATATTACTGGAGTGGTGTTGGGAAGGGGGCTCATCAAGACGTTGTCCGTTCTTGTACCAGATGTAGGTGGGGTTGTCAGTCAGAGTACAGGTGGTGCTACAGGTCAGTGTCTTCTGTCCCTCTGCAGCAGGAGTCACTTTGACCTGCAGGTCTGAAGGAAGAGAGAATAAAACATAAAATAACAACCCATCATTTCCACCTCCTACTACTAGAGATAAAGTAGTTACAGTATATCATCATGTTCTGTAAGTGTAGTATTACCAGTATATCATCATGTTCTGTAAGTGTAGTATTACCAGTATATCATCATGTTCTGTAAGTGTAGTATTACCAGTATATCATAATGTTCTGTAAGTGTAGTATTACCAGTATATCATAATGTTCTGTAAGTGTAGTATTACCAGTATATCATCATGTTCTGTAAGTGTAGTATTACCAGTATATCATCATGTTCTGTAAGTGTAGTATTACCAGTATATCATAATGTTCTGTAAGTGTAGTATTACCAGTATATCATCATGTTCTGTAAGTGTAGTATTACCAGTATATCATAATGTTCTGTAAGTGTAGTATTACCAGTATATCATCATGTTCTGTAAAGTGTAGTATTACCAGTATATCACCATGTTCTGTAAAGTGTAGTATTACCAGTATATCATCATGTTCTGTAAGTGTAGTATTACCAGTATATCATCATGTTCTGTAAGTGTAGTATTACCAGTATATCATCATGTTCTGTAAGTGTAGTATTACCAGTATATCATCATGTTCTGTAAGTGTAGTATTACCAGTATATCATCATGTTCTGTAAGTGTAGTATTACCAGTATATCATCATGTTCTGTAAGTGTAGTATTACCAGTATATCATCATGTTCTGTAAGTGTAGTATTACCAGTATATCATCATGTTCTGTAAGTGTAGTATTACCAGTATATCATCATGTTCTGTAAGTGTAGTATTACCAGTATATCATCATGTTCTGTAAGTGTAGTATTACCAGTATATCATCATGTTCTGTAAGTGTAGTATTACCAGTATATCATCATGTTCTGTAAGTGTAGTATTACCAGTATATCATCATGTTCTGTAAGTGTAGTATTACCAGTATATCATCATGTTCTGTAAGTGTAGTATTACCAGTATATCATCATGTTCTGTAAGTGTAGTATTACCAGTATATCATCATGTTCTGTAAGTGTAGTATTACCAGTATATCATCATGTTCTGTAAGTGTAGTATTACCAGTATATCATCATGTTCTGTAAGTGTAGTATTACCAGTATATCATCATGTTCTGTAAGTGTAGTATTACCAGTATATCATCATGTTATGTAAGTGTAGTATTACCAGTATATCATAATATTATGTATAATAATAATAATGTATATCATCATGTTATGTAAGTGCAGTATTACCTGTCACAGTCAGACTGGTTCCTGGGAAACTATGACCCCATTTAAAGTTGTATGTTTTAAAAGTGAAGCGATACTCAGCTGAGTCCTCCTCTTTCAGATCTGTGATTCTCAGGGTGAAGGGACCTCCGTATGTTCCAGTGTACTTCACACGACCTGCATACCCTGGGTCTGTGGTTAGGTCTTCAGGGGTCGACTTATCACTTCTAAACCAGAATGTTGATGTGGTGGAATAATGACCAACATAAGTACAGGATATGTCCACTGTTGACCCCTTCAAGACACAGATTCTCCTCTTGGTGTAAGTCACTCTGTTGCAGCTCTGATCCTGAACACCTGAAACACAGTGACAAGAGGGCATGATTTACATAGTGGAATCATGAGCTACAGTAATCCAGAATAGTTATGCCATCCGGTATTGTTTTGCAGTTTGGTTAGATAACTGTGAGGGATGTTTAGCAGCCAGAAAGTTCTACTTGAAAAGTTATACTAGAAAACTGAGTTTAATTCATACTCACACACTGCAGGAGAGCGGAGATCCTCATGGCCTTTTACAGCACAGGAGTAGCTGTCTTCATAGTTACTGTAGACTGAGTATTTGTACTGGGGGGAGGTGCTCTCATCTAGATGTTGTCCATTCTTGTACCAGATGTAGGTGGGGTTGTCAGTCAGAGTACAGGTGGTGCTACAGGTAATTGTCACCCAATTTTGCCAACTTGAAGGAGTCAACTTCACCTGCAGAGCTGTAGTAGATCACACCATTAAAACCCTGCATCACCTGTTCTCTAGTTTAATCACATGATGCAAGACATTCTCAAACTCATTTAATTCTCAAATCTGTTTCATATATACAAATCCAATTTCTAGACCTAAATGGACAGTAGATATTAATTGAACAGACTAGCAGTATAAAGCATGTAACTGTACCTGTTACGGACAGAGTGACTCCAGGATCACCATAATATCTCCCTTCAGTCTGATCTGTTATAAACCTGAACTTGTACGTAGCTGAGTCTCTCTCTCTCAGGTGTGTGATTCTCAGTGTGTGACCATTCTTCTTATCCCCATGATACTCCAGACGACCTGCATACTCTGGGTCCTGACCTAGATCTTTAGGTTCCACACCAGTCCCCCATTCAGTGAACCAGAAGGTTGTTGTGACTGTATGACCTCTGGGATATGTGTAAGAGCAGGACATCTCCACTGATGACCCCTTCAAGGCACAGATACTCTGAGTGGTGTAAGTCACACTCCAGCCATACTGACCCAGTACAACTGAAACACAGTCACACAACACAATGGTCTCAGAATGAAGACAAGGTATATTGGCTCATACTGAAGGTAGGATTTGTCCACACTTTTTTGCCATAGTTCCTGATTTGAGTGTGAATGGAAACCACAGATAAGCATCACTCAGTGGGGTGTGAAAGATAACTATTTAAAGTGAAGTGGAGACGACTAACAAAACACACCAGAATATCATTATGACTCTTAACCTTTTAGAAATGTCTGTAGATTGACAAACAGAGCAACTAAAATATAAGAATGATAACATACCTGCTACAGACCAGAGAAAGACCACCAACACACTTCCTGCTGTTCTCAAGACCATTGTTGCATCTCCCACCCTGCAGTCTTAGAAACATAAACAACAACTCACTCTGTAGCTGGTGAATAACTACATACATACCATCAGGGGCAGCAGGTAGGGCTCTAGTCAAAGTAGTGCACTCTATAGCTGGTGAATAACTACATACAAACCATCAGGGGCAGCAGGTAGGGCTCTAGTTAAAGTAGTGCACTCTATAGCTGGTGAATAACTACATACAAACCATCAGGGGCAGCAGGTAGGGCTCTAGTCAAAGTAGTGCACTCTATAGCTGGTGAATAACTACATACAAACCATCAGGGGCAGCAGGTAGGGCTCTAGTCAAAGTAGTGCACTCTATAGCTGGTGAATAACTACATACAAACCATCAGGGGCAGCAGGTAGGGCTCTAGTCAAAGTAGTGCACTCTATAGCTGGTGAATAACTACATACAAACCATCAGGGGCAGCAGGTAGGGCTCTAGTCAAAGTAGTGCACTCTATAGCTGGTGAATAACTACATACAAACCATCAGGGGCAGCAGGTAGGGCTCTAGTCAAAGTAGTACACTCTATAGCTGGTGAATAACTACATACATACCATCAGGGGCAGCAGGTAGGGCTCTAGTCAAAGTAGTGCACTCTATAGCTGGTGAATAACTACATACATACCATCAGGGGCAGCAGGTAGGGCTCTAGTCAAAGTAGTGCACTCTATAGCTGGTGAATAACTACATACAAACCATCAGGGGCAGCAGGTAGGGCTCTAGTCAAAGTAGTGCACTCTATAGCTGGTGAATAACTACATACATACCATCAGGGGCAGCAGGTAGGGCTCTAGTCAAAGTAGTGCACTCTATAGCTCGTGAATAACTACATACATACCATCAGGGGCAGCAGGTAGGGCTCTAGTCAAAGTAGTGCACTCTATAGCTGGTGAATAACTACATACAAACCATCAGGGGCAGCAGGTAGGGCTCTAGTCAAAGTAGTGCACTCTATAGCTGGTGAATAACTACATACATACCATCAGGGGCAGCAGGTAGGGCTCTAGTCAAAGTAGTGCACTCTATAGCTGGTGAATAACTACATACAAACCATCAGGGGCAGCAGGTAGGGCTCTAGTCAAAGTAGTGCACTCTATAGCTGGTGAATAACTACATACAAACCACCAGGGGCAGCAGGTAAGGCTCTAGTCAAATTAGTGCACTCTATAGCTGGTGAATAATTACATACAAACCATCAGGGGCAGCAGGTAGGGCTCTAGTCAAAGTAGTGCACTCTATAGCTGGTGAATAACTACATACATACCATCAGGGGCAGCAGGTAGGGCTCTAGTCAAAGTAGTGCACTCTATAGCAGGTGAATAACTACATACATACCATCAGGGGCAGCAGGTAGGGCTCTAGTCAAAGTAGTGCACTCTATAGCTGGTGAATAACTACATACAAACCATCAGGGGCAGCAGGTAGGGCTCTAGTCAAAGTAGTGCACTCTATAGCTGGTGAATAACTACATACAAACCATCAGAGGCAGCAGGTAGGGCTCTAGTCAAAGTAGTGCACTCTATAGCTGGTGAATAACTACATACAAACCATCAGGGGCAGCAGGTAGGGCTCTAGTCAAAGTAGTGCACTCTATAGCTGGTGAATAACTACATACAAACCATCAGGGGCAGCAGGTAGGGCTCTAGTCAAAGTAGTGCACTCTATAGCTGGTGAATAACTACATACATACCATCAGGGGCAGCAGGTAGGGCTCTAGTCAAAGTAGTGCACTCTATAGCTGGTGAATAACTACATACAAACCATCAGGGGCAGCAGGTAGGGCTCTAGTCAAAGTAGTGTACTCTATAGCTGGTGAATAACTACATACAAACCATCAGGGGCAGCAGGTAGGGCTCTAGTCAAAGTAGTGCACTCTATAGCTGGTGAATAACTACATACATACCATCAGGGGCAGCAGGTAGGGCTCTAGTCAAAGTAGTGCACTCTATAGCTGGTGAATAACTACATACATACCATCAGGGGCAGCAGGTAGGGCTCTAGTCAAAGTAGTGCACTCTATAGCTGGTGAATAACTACATACAAACCATCAGGGGCAGCAGGTAGGGCTCTAGTCAAAGTAGTGCACTCTATAGCTGGTGAATAACTACATACAAACCACCAGGGGCAGCAGGTAGGGCTCTAGTCAAAGTAGTGCACTCTATAGCAGGTGAATAACTACATACAAACCATCAGGGGCAGCAGGTAGGGCTCTAGTCAAAGTAGTGCACTCTATAGCTGGTGAATAACTACATACAAACCATCAGGAGCAGCAGGTAGGGCTCTAGTCAAAGTAGTGCACTCTATAGCTGGTGAATAACTACATACAAACCATCAGGGGCAGCAGGTAGGGCTCTAGTCAAAGTAGTGCACTCTATAGCTGGTGAATAACTACATACAAACCATCAGGGGCAGCAGGTAGGGCTCTAGTCAAAGTAGTGCACTCTATAGCTGGTGAATAACTACATACAAACCATCAGGGGCAGCAGGTAGGGCTCTAGTCAAAGTAGTGCACTCTATAGCTGGTGAATAACTACATACATACCATCAGGGGCAGCAGGTAGGGCTCTAGTCAAAGTAGTGCACTCTATAGCTGGTGAATAACTACATACAAACCATCAGGGGCAGCAGGTAGGGCTCTAGTCAAAGTAGTGCACTCTATAGCTGGTGAATAACTACATACATACCATCAGGGGCAGCAGGTAGGGCTCTAGTCAAAGTAGTGCACTCTATAGCTCGTGAATAACTACATACAAACCATCAGGGGCAGCAGGTAGGGCTCTAGTCAAAGTAGTGCACTCTATAGCTGGTGAATAACTACATACATACCATCAGGGGCAGCAGGTAGGGCTCTAGTCAAAGTAGTGCACTCTATAGCTGGTGAATAACTACATACAAACCATCAGGGGCAGCAGGTAGGGCTCTAGTCAAAGTAGTGCATTCTATAGCTGGTGAATAACTACATACAAACCACCAGGGGCAGCAGGTAGGGCTCTAGTCAAAGTAGTGCACTCTATAGCTGGTGAATAACTACATACATACCATCAGGGGCAGCAGGTGGGGCTCTAGTCAAAGTAGTGCACTCTATAGCTGGTGAATAACTACATACATACCATCAGGGGCAGCAGGTAGGGCTCTAGTCAAAGTAGTGCACTCTATAGCTGGTGAATAACTACATACAAACCGTCAGGGGCAGCAGGTAGGGCTCTAGTCAAAGTAGTGCACTCTATAGGGAATATAGTGTCATTTGGGATGCAGATATAACAACACATCATCATCACAGCCTTGAGTGGATGGTGTGTAAATAACATCATAATAGTTTGTTAATATGGAGTGTCAGCGGTATCGGCAGGTAGCCTAGTGGTTAAGAACGTTGGGCCAGTAACTGAAACATTACTGGTTCAAATCCCAGAGCTGGCAAGGTGGAAAAATCTGCCAATATGAGCAAGGCAGTTACCACCAGCTTGAATGATAACTCCTATCCCCAAGCTGTGAGGACAAACAGCAAGTCACACATACCTTTTATATCATCATTATATGATAGTGTCTGTATTCACCAAGTGTCTCAGAGTAGGATCTAGGATTAGTTTTCCCATTTAGATCATATTTATATGGACCAGGAGGACTTGATCCTAGATCAGCACTCCAAGCCTGAGACCCTTGAGTACATGACTTGTGGCTAAAAACTAAAAAACATATTTCAAGATATCAAGAGTACTTACAGACTGAAGGGGAGAGGTCTTTAACAGTGAGTCAACTGACTGGTAGTGAGTAGGAACTGCTAGTAAGTGTCAGTTCTGTGGTTGATACATATTTATAGTAGTCAGAACACAAGTAGCTGATGCAGAACTGTCCTTTCCTTCCTCTTTAAGTCATTAATATGCATGACTATCAGAACAGCACATTAGAATAGTGTTTAATATAGCCTACTATTTAGAATGTTTATAATATATTAGAATGTGTTTTCTATAGCCTACTATTTGGAATGTTTATAATATCTTAGAATGTGTTTACTATAGCCTACTATCTGGAATGTTTATAATATATTAGAATGTGTTTACTATAGCCTACTATTTGGAATGTTTATAATATCTTAGAATGTGTTTACTATAGCCTACTATTTGGAATGTTTATAATATCTTAGAATGTGTTTACTATAGCCTACTATTTGGAATGTTTATAATATCTTAGAATGTGTTTACTATAGTCTACTATTTGGAATGTTTATAATATATTAGGATGTGTTTACTATAGCCTACAATGTGGAATGTTTATAACATATTAGAATGTGTTACCTATAGCCTACTATTTGGAATGTTTATAATATCTTAGAATGTGTTTACTGTAGCCTACTATTTGGAATGTTTATAATATATTAGAATGTGTTTACTATAGCCTACTATTTAGAATGTTTATCATATCTTAGAATGTGTTTACTATAGCCTACTATTTAGAATGTTTATAATATCTTAGAATGTGTTTACTATAGCCTACTATTTGGAATGTTTATAATATATTAGAATGTGTTTACTATAACCTACTATTTAGAATGTTTATAATATCTTAGAATGTGTTTACTATAGCCTACTATTTAGAATGTTTATCATATCTTAGAATGTGTTGCCTTGCCCCTCTCAGTTCTACATGGAACAGGTCAAAGTTCTATATATATATATTTATTATTATTTATCAAGCCTTATTTTACCAGGTAAGTTGACTGAGAACACATTCTCATTTACAGCAACAACCTGGGGAATATTTAAAAGGGGGATGAATGAGCCAATCTGGGGATGATTAGGTGGCATGATGGCCAGATTGTGAATTTTAGCAGTGGACACCAGGGTTAACACCCCCTACTCTTACAATAAGTGTCATGGGATCTTTAGTGACCACAGAGAGTCAGGACACCCGTTTAACATCCCATCCAAAAGACAGCACCCTACACAGGGCAATGTCCCCAATCACTACCATGGGGCATTGGGATGTATATATTTTTAAACCAAAGGAAAGAGTGCCTCATTCTGGCTCTCCAACACCACTTCCAGTAGCTTCTGGTCTCCCATCCAGGGACTGACCAGGTGAACACTGCTTAGCTTCAGAAGCAAGCTAGCAGTGGGATGCAGGGTGGTATGCTGCTAACAGTTGGCTGGTTCCATGGACTTGTAAGTAAGCATTTCATGGTAAGGTCTACACCTTCCATTAGATTTTCCCTCTATTCTACAAACCCATTAAATTTACACTCCTCATCAGCTGCATCAAAGTGTTCTAGACGAGAGCTCCCCCTACTGACATCTCAACATTACTGCAGTGTTCTAGACTAGATCTCCACCTACTGGCATCTCAACATTACTGCACCATCCTAATAATAATGTCCTCATTAATGTTGGGCTAATAACAACATTACAAACTGACAATACATCAGATAGAATGGTGAAACACAACACTGGCTACTCGACAAAGTCACATTTAACCACACAAACACACGTTTGTAGTAGTACAACATGCCACTGTCATTCTGTTACACTGAATGCTTCCCAAATGACACCATAATCCCTCTATAGTGCACTACCTTTGACCAGAGCCCTATGGGCATGGTATGACTGTGTGTGTTTGCATGCCCTCTCAACTTGAGTGGCCTGCAGCCCTGTCAATCACCCTTTGCACCGCTGTTCATCCAACCAATCAGGGTGCTTGGATGCGCTGCAGGACACC
The DNA here is from genome assembly GCF_016432855.1 of Salvelinus namaycush. NCBI lineage: Eukaryota > Metazoa > Chordata > Actinopteri > Salmoniformes > Salmonidae > Salvelinus > Salvelinus namaycush. The sequence continues at coordinate 74,632,861 of NC_052308.1, read as the reverse complement.
GCCTCCCCTCACCTTTAGTTAGTGCACGGCATCGTCAGTCTTGAGAAGAAGTGTTGTGTTGCTGGCAGACTTTTGACATGCAGTTCCTTACTGAAGTGTGAGACCAGTGAATATAACCACACAATAATATAAAACATCTTCAAATGGAAACAGATGTGTCTGCATGTATGTGGTGGTGACCATCAAGTGTAGAGTGACGGGCCTCAACACCATGTTCTGACCAGACAACACTATAGTGGGTAGAACCTAAACCAATCAGCATTAAGTACGTAGCGGGTCTCGGCATTGTCAACTAACCGCTCAGACGAAATCCAGCTGTTTATACATGTAAAAACGGTCTGGATAACCTCTACTAATCCCTAGGTACTGACTCAGGAATGTGTGAAGGACCACAGGGACGTCAGAGCAAAGGGTTTTATTGTGACCACAACAAGGCCCTCCGGTTCACTTTGGGTTCTTATACAACAGGGTTTCTAGGAGGAAAGAGATACATGGAAATAGAATTAAACCTCTCCAGCTGCTTCTTTCCTGTTGTGCTTTTTGTCCCTTCCTGCCTCCTGTCCAGGATGAGACCATCATGCAGTCCATGCATCTGTTCAACAACGTCCTTTAGTGACACTTCCTGTGGGTGTGGCCTATCAGAAGGGACGCCCATATTTACCCCCACTGCCCCCGCCCAATGTTCTATCCCATAATCAGACACAATGGGACTGTCAGGGGGATAAACGATACCTCTCCATTGGATATCCACTCTCCCATCCACCCCTAACCCCTCTCTTCCTACCTGGGAAAGTTTGACACTAGTTAGGGGGTCAAGAATAGTTTGACATCACATTCTCATTAACAATGATGTATTCAATTCTCTAACTACTAGTTGGACAAAATGGTGGATATTCATCTAAGGACAAAGGCTTTAACTTTTTATGGCTGCAGGGGCAGTATTGAGTAGCCAGATAAAAGGTGCCCATTTCAAACGGCCTCGTACTCAATTCTTGCTCGTACAATATGCATATTATTATTAATATTGGATAGAAAACACTCTAGTTTCTAAAACCGTTTGAATTATATCTGTGAGTGAAACAGAACTCATTCTGCAGCAAACTTCCTGACAGGAAGTGGAAAGTCTGAAATTGAGGCTCTGTTCCAGGGGCTGCCTATTAAAGTCCATGTTATTTATTAGTTTAGATGCACTTCATACGTCTTCCACTAGATGTCGACAAGGAGTGAGAGAAGAAATGGACTGTGTAACTTGATCTGGAGTCGAATTACAGCTTATGGAATGACGTGTCCTCCATTTCCTGTTTTCAGGAAGGCGCGTTGAGGGACATGGATTTGCCTTTTGAAAAGCTGTCGTTATAGGCGACTACTATCTCCGGCTTTGATTTTATTTGATACATGTGACCATATCATCGTAAAGTATGTTTTTTCAATATAGTTTAACCTCTACCGACCACCAAACCCGGATCCGGGATCCCCCCCAGCATAATTGCTGACTAGCATAGCCTAGCCTAAAGTTACAGGGATATCATAAAAAAAATTGTTCATGAAATCACAAGTCCAAGACACCAAATGAAAGATACAGATCTTGTGATTCAAGCCGTCATCTCTGATTTGTAAAATGTTTTACAGGGAAGACAAAATATGTAAATCTATTAGCTAACCACTGTTAGCAAAAGACAACAATTTTTTTACTCCACCATTTTCTTACTGCATCAGTAGCTATCACCAATTCGGCTAAACTAAGATATTGATAGCCACTAACAAAGAAAAAACCTCATCAGATGACAGTCTGATAACATATTTATTGTATAGGATAGGTTTTGTTAGAAAAATGTGCATATTTCAGGTATAAATCATAGTTTGCTATTGCAGCCACCATCACAAATCTCACCAAAGCGACTAGAATTACTACAGAAAGCAACTTGTATTACCAATTTACTCATCATAAAACATTTCTTAAAAATACACAGCACATAGCAATGGAAAGACACAGATCTAGTGAATTCAGACAACATTTCAGATTTTCTAAGTGTTTTACGGCGAAAACACAATAAATCGTTATATTAGCATACCACATATGCAAACGTTACCCCAGCATGAATTCAAGCCAAAGAGAGCGATAACGTAATCATCGCCAAAATATATTAATTTTTTCACTAACCTTCTCAGAATTCTTCCGATGACACTCCTGTAACATCATATTACAACATACATATATTGTTTGTTCGAAAATGTGCATATTTAGCCATAAAAAACCGTGGTTATACAATGAAAATAGTAGCAAATCAAGCCTCAAAATGTCTGAAGTCATCTTTCAGAGTGATCTAGTTTAATTGAAAGCTAATCATATACTTGACTAAAAAATACAGGGTTGACAGGAATCGAAAGACAAATTAGTTCTTAATGCAATCGCTGATTTACATTTTTTTAATTATCCTTACTTTTCAATACAGGTTGCGCCAAGCGAAGCTATAGAAAACAAAATGGCGCCATAAGCGTTTAAAATTTTTCGACAGAAACACGATTTATCATCATAAATTGTTCTTACTGTGAGCTGTTCTTCCATCAGAATCTTGGGCAAAGAATCCTTTCTTGGGTCTAATCGTCTTTTGGTCGAAAGATGTCCTCTTGTCCGTCGAAATGCCCACTAACGTTCGACCGGGACCCCGAAACGTGCCCGGCGCTTCAAAGTGCAACACAAAGCAATGCCTCAAAATCGCACTAAACGGATATAAATTGCTATAAAACGGTTTAAATTAACTACCTTATGATGTTTTTAACACCTATAACGAGTAAAAACATGACAGGCGATATATTACTGGCTAAACCCAAGCTTGGAAAGAGAGCAGGTCCAACGTCCATCGTGCGTCAGGCGCAGCAGGAAAAGAACGGTACATCCGGTCTTTGGCCCTTTATACAGCCCCTGATTGCGCAATCGACTCCATTCAAATCGTCATCACGCACTGACATCCAGGGGTAGACGTAAGAAGTGTCTGTTTCTCCATAGAATTTACACGGACCTTCAAACTGACTCCAGATCAGTGGCCAAAATGTTTGAAATCTGACTCCCTATCATGAAAAGTGCTGTAGATTGAGTTCTGTTTCACTCAGAGACAAAATTCCAACGGCTATAGAAACTAGAGACTGTTTTCTATCCAATAATAATAATAATATGCATATTGTACGAGCAAGAATTGAGTAGGAAGCCGTTTAATCTGTAGTGCAAATTATGCTAATGCGAAACAGCACCCCCTATATTCGCAAGAGGTTAATCAGATTATTGACATTTTTTCGGGAGTTTTGCCGTGTTCCGTTCTCTGACTTTGTTGACGATGGAGAGCTTCGTGCCACTTGGCTAGTGTGCTTGCTAATTCAAGAGGGAAAGTGGCCGTTCTAAATCCAAACAACGATTGTTCTTGACAAAGGACCCCTTGTCCAACATTCTGATGAAAGATCAGCAAAAGTAAGAAACATTTTATGATGCTATTTCATATATCTGTCGTACATGTGAAGTAGTCGTCGGCGCCCAACTTTTGGGTACTCTAGCTATACCGAAGCTGGATGTCGTAATGAAGTTATTTTTTAGAATTCTAACACTGCGATTTCATTAAGAACTAATGGATCTATCATTTCCTATATAACATGTATTTTTTTGTTATGTTTATGAATAGCTATTTGGTCAGAATATGTGTGTCAGAAAAAGTGTCAGAAAAATATCTGGACGTTGTGGAAAAAGTAGCTAAGTTAGCACACTGTATAACCATTGATTTCAGCTCTAAATATGCACATTTTCGAACAAAACATAAGTGTATGTATAACCTGATGTTATAGGACTGTCATCTGATGAAGAATATCAAGGTTAGTCAAAAATTATATATCTTTTCCTGGTTTGTTACGATCGCTAACTTTTGCTGCTGGGAAATGGCTTGTGTTTCTGGCTATTGTGGTAAGCTAATATAACGCTATATTGTGTTTTCGCTGTAAAACACTTAATAAATCGGAAATATTGGCTGGAATCACAAGATGCCTGTCTTTCATTTGCTGTACACTATGCATTTTTCAGAAATGTTTTATGATGAGTAATTAGGTATTTGACGTTGGTGTCTGTAATTATTCTGGCTGCTTTCGGTGCAATTTCTGATTGTAGCTGCAATGTAAACTATGATTTATACCTGAAATATGCACATTTTTCGAACAAAACATAGATTTATTGTATAACATGTTATAAGACTGTCATCTGATGAAGTTGTTTCTTGGTTAGTTTGGTTGGTTCTTGGTTAGTTAGGTTGGCTTTGTGCATGCTACCTGTGCTGTGAAAAATGTCTGTCCTTTTTTGTATTTGGTGGTGAGCTAACATAAATATACGTGCTGTTTTCGCTGTAAAACATTTTAAAAATCGGACATGTTGGCTGGATTCACAAGATGTGTACCTTTCATTTGCTGTATTGGACTTAATGTGTGAAAGTTAAATATTTAAAAAAAATATCTTTTGAATTTCGCGCCCTGCACTTGAGCTGGCTGTTGTCATAAATGTACCGACGTCGGGCTTGCAGCCATAAGAAGTTAAATCAAGAAATAATCTGAACTTGTTAACTGTGAGATGTAATATTATCAATCATGGAACGTTCCGGTATGTTCCATCTTTCTGTGTTCCGGCCCTCGCTGGTGGAACTACCTTCAACACTCCAAACATCCATGATGCCATATTGTGTCTGCATGATGTGTTTTAAAATGGCAACAAATAATATTTCATGTAACAGGACATTGCTCCTTCTGAAAGTGTCTGTGTTTATTTTGTACTGATGATGATGATGATGATGATGAAGGTGAATAAACCACTATTGCTATACAACCCACTGTAAATGTATTATTTGTAGTTACTATATGTACTGTAAAGAACAAGAGGTGAGATTTTGAAAGCTTTCCATTTTCTCTCCACTGAAGATACTGTTATAACAAGGTGAAAACAATGACAATTAAGTTTATTCTGAAAAGTTGATTACAAAAAATATCACTCTTCACACATGATTTTTTTAAAACTTCTTATGGCTGGGGTCAGTATTAAGTAGCTTGGATGAATAAGGTGCCCAGAGGTGCCCAGAGTATAAAGCCTGCTAGTCAGTCCCAGTTGCTAATATATGCATATTATTAGTATATTTGGATAAAACACACTCTGACGTTTCTAAAACTGTTTGAATTATGTCTGTGACTATAACAGAACTCATATGGCAGGCAAAAACCTGAGAAAAAATCCAACCAGGAAGTGGGACATTTGAGGTTGGTCGTTTTTCAACTCATTCCCTATTGAAGATACAGTGGGATATTGGTCATCTTACACTTCCTAAGGCTTCCACTAGATGTCAACAGTATTTAGAACCTTGTTTGATGCTTCTACTATGAAGGAGGGGGGAATGAGAGGGGAATGAGTCAGAGGTCTGGCAGAGAGCCACGAGCTGGCCACGCTCGTTCACGTGAGAGCGAGCTCTGTTCCATTGCAATTCTACAGACAAATGAATTCTCCGGTTGGAAAATTATTGAAGATTAATGTTAAAAACAGCATTAAGATTGATTCTGTACTTCATTTTGACATGTTTCTACGGACTGTAACGGAACTTTTTGACTTTTCGTCTGCTCCTGCTCCTAGCGTTTCGTGAGTTTGGATTTGTTTACCAAACGCGCTAACAAAAGGAGCTATTTGGACATAAATTATGGAGATTTTCGAAAAAAACAAACATTTATTGTGGAACTGGGATTCTGGGAGTGCATTCTGATGAAGATCATCAAAGGTAAGTGAATATTTGTAATGTTATTTCTGACTTCTGTTGACTGCACAATATGGCGGATATCTTTTTGGCTTGTTTGTGTTCTGAGCGCCGTACTCAGATTATTGCATGGTCTGCTTTTTCCGTAAAGCTTTTTTGAAATCTGACACAGCGGTTGCATTAAGGAGAAGTGTATCTAAAGTTCCATGTATAACACTTGTATTTTCATCAACATTTATAATGAGTATTTCTGTAAATTGATGTGGCTCTCTGCAAAATGCCCAGATGTTTTTGGAACTACTGAACATAACGCGCCAATGTATACTGAGATTTTTTTATATAAATATGAACTTTATCGAACAAAACATACATGTATTGTGTAACATGAAGTCCTAAGAGTGTCATCTGATGAAGATCATCAAAGGTTAGTGATTAATTCTATCTCTATTTCTGATTTTTGTGACTCCTCTCTTTGGCTGGAAAAATGGCTGTGTTTTTCTGTGACTTGGCTCTGACCTAACATAATCGTTTGTGGTGCTTTCGCCGTAAAGCCTATTTGAAATCGGACACTGTGGTGGGATTAACAAGAAGTGTATCTTTAAAATGGTGTGAAATACTTGTATGTCTGAGAAATTTTAATTATGGGATTTCTGTTGTTTTGAATTTGCCGCCCTGCACTTTCACTGGCTGTTGTCATATCGATCCCGTTAGCGGGATCTCAGCCCAAAGAAGATTTATTAAGTGATAAGAAACGTTGCATCAAGCAGAACTCTTTCCTGGACATTGAGGCAAAATTGTACCTTAACTTTGTCATAAAATCTATTTAAAAAATCACACAAACTTATATTATGTGTGTTACAGTACCAAATGAAGTAATACATTCATTCATATTTAGTCTCAAAAGTCTGATGATTATTTCAGACAGTTAACATATAACAAAATAATAGTTATGTAAAATATAACTGAACTTCGAGGCTGCCTAATTCAGATATATAACGTTTGGTCAAAAGTTCTTGTAATCAGATTCCGAGTTTGCTGTATCTTTAAAAATATTAGAAAAAAAGAGTTACTTAATAAATATTTACAATGTTCATTTCTTATTCATCATAGTTTAAAAGGCAGAACTGACCCTAGATCAGCACTCCTACTCTAAGTGTGAACACAGTAGTCCTGTCTGACTCAGTTGGTACAGCATGACTCACAGGTTCTATTCCTGCTGGGACTTCCCATATGAAGGATTGATGCACCCATGACTGTAATGACTGAGTGAATGACTTTGGATGAAAGTGTCTGCTAGATGCGTATATGAGGTTTATGGAGTCTGTATCAAAGTCTATAGAGCTGGTTGTTATGGATGTAGAAAAGTTAAAACACACCTCCTACACAGTATAGATGTCAACACTTCTCCCTACCCTGGTTAACAGGAAGGTGATGCTGAGTCAGTTCATCTAAACCAACAACACTTACTGGCAGTGCAGAGAAACAGGAAGTATCCTACTGTAAGTGTGAGTTCTGGGGTTGACACATTTTAAAAGTAGCCTAGTCAGGATGTTAAGACATTAACGTGCATAAACAACATGTCAGAAAATAGTTGCATTTGTATATTTGAGGAGTAGGCCTACATTTTATAAAGAGGATAAATATGACCCGTTCCCATCACTCCTCATCAGCTGCATCAAAGTGGTACTGAAGGTTCAGTGTTCTAGACTAGAGCTCCACCTACTGGCATCTCAACACTGCAGCCTCTAGTCCTCATGATGTCCTCATTCCTTTGGCAGTAATAGGAATAAAATTAATGGATAGTGTTCCATTCATTCCAGCCATTACAATGAGTCCATCCTCCTATATCTCCGCCCACCAGCCTCCTCTGCTGTACAGTACTTTTAGTAGCTTTAGCTAGCAGATAATCCAGTGAATATCACCATAGCCTCCTGTATTTACCGTGAAGTCTACTGTAGTAGTCTGCTGTCCATAAATTATGCAGTTTAGTCGACTCAACAATCAAAAATCAATATACAGTCCTGTGTCAATATATTTTACATATGGGTGATCCTGGTAACCAAACCCATTACTTTGCAGGTGCCATGTTCTACCAACTGAGTTACAGAGGAACATGTTCTGTATAGTCTAATGTTTCTCACTGTGTCTCTCACTGTGTCTCATGTTAATACTACTCCTAAACACAACCCACCATCACTGTATCTCATGTTAAGACTACTCCTAAACACAACCCACCATCACTGTCTCATGTTAACACTACTCCTATACACAACCCACCATCACTGTCTCATGTTAATACTACTCCTAAACACAACCCACCATCACTGTGTCTCATGTTAATACTACTCCTAAGCTCTTTCGAAGCATCCACTCAATCTCTCTCACTCTTACTTTAGGGACATTTTCAAAATGTCTCCACAACAATCTATTGCACTCAGAGCTCTTAAAATAGCATGCACAAGTCTTACATGTGAAACCACATGTACAACGTACATCCTGTCTTTTGTAGCACGCAATATAGCTCAGTATTTGTCAAGGGTGCCAATATTTTGGTTGTGACTGTATATCTAATAATCAGATTAAGATGTAAAAATACATTTACCCTCACACACACACACAAACAGACACATAACACACACACACACAGTTATACTTGACCCTGTTATACTTTGACAGTGAACATGACCCTATTGAATGGAGATCTGGGTATTACTGGCAAACTCTACTGACAATATTTTAAACATGTAAATGAATAAACTGAACAAAACTAAACACATGAAACCACACTCAAGGGTCAGTATTCACAAAGTATATCAGAGTAGGAGAGCTGATCTGGGATCAGTTTAGCCTTTTAGATCATAATTATACGGACCATCTGAGACACTTTATGAAAACAGGCCCTGATGTAACAACCAAAACACATTTCAAAATGAACCAACAAGTACAAAGATACAGTAAGTCATGTGATGTTTGGCTAAAAACTTTAAAACTAAAACTATATTCCAGGATATCGTCCAGTGTACTTACAGAGTGAAGTGAAGGGGAGAGGTCTTGTACAGTGAGTCAACGTACTGTCACTGCGTGGAAACAAGAAGTAGTCTACTTTAAGTATTAGTAGAAGCAGGCATAGCCTAAGTGTGAGTTCTGTGGTTGACACGTTTTAAAAGTAGCCTAGTCAGGCCGTTAACATGCAGGAAGAGCATTTCACATAAGGGATGTTACTGTATCTAAATAGAAAATGGTCTAAAGTCAGAATAGTGAAGTTCCATTTTTTTATTTGAGGAGTGGGCCCACATGTTTTACAAGAGGCAAAATGTGACCGATTCCCATCACTCTTCATCAGCTGGTACTGAAGGTTCCAGAACAGATGAAAGGGGAGTATCATTGGTACCAGTGTTCTAGACTAGAGCTCTCCCTACTGACATCTCAACATTACTGCAGCTTCCAGGCTTCATATGTCCCTACTAGTCCGATGAAAATATACAAAATTTAAGGAAGAAAATGTCAAAAATGTATATAGAGTAAACCAGGCACGCACGTAAAAATACTGTTATTCAGATTTATGTTGAACTGGCGTTTGAATTGAGCAAATTAGTGATCTCAGCTAGCGTGTTAGCGTGTTAGCTACATGAAGCTGCTGTTATTCAGCGATAAGCAAGCAATTTTGTGAATCACACTACTCTGAATGGACTGGATTGTGAACAATACGATGCGCTGCCACTGAATTACAGCAAGACCCCATACTTAGCTTGTGAGCTAACTAGTAAGCTAACATTTAGCTATCAACATTAGCTAACTAGAAACAACAGACAACAGTGAGCTGTCATTATACCAAGGCCAAGGCAAGCTGCTCTGAGTTTCCAGTGTGTGCTTGTGTGAAAGAGATGTCTTCAGCTCACTGATCTTCAGAGCAATGGACCCAAAGTGAACCCTGACATGCATATAACTAAGTCTGTCTGTCTGTCTGGGATTATTGTGTCCTATTGTGTCTGCATGATGCGTGTTTTTTTAAATGACAATGAATAATCTTTTATGTAATTGGTTATTACTGCTTCGATATTGTTATTTTATTGTGTGATCTTTTTTTTGTAGCAATTTTATAATATTTTTTATTTATTATTTTCTTACATAAAAACAACTGCATTGTTAGTTAAGGGCTTGTCAGTAACTATTTCACAGTAAGGTCTACACCTGTTGTACTTGGAGCATGTGACTAATACAATTTGATTTGATTTGTGTGTTTAGGTGCTGGACATTGCTCCCTCTGACACTGGGTTTCTGAACATCTAAAAGTCTGAGCCGTTTGGGGGGTTCTACTAGCTGACATATGGAATTGTTTTAAGGTGGTCATACCATGGATCATTTAGCTATTTGATTTTGAATTATAGTACCCCTTTAGGTTAAAAAGTGTAATACTTAAAAATTATTTGATAAAATATTGAATTTGTCCTTTACTGCTATAGCCCATATAAACACATTGAATAACACATTCATAAATGGCAAAGAAAGACAGTGAAAAAATGTATATTAAGAACTAAGGTTTTGTAGTGACTGTCCTCTATCTAGGAGATATAACAAAGTTCAGGACAATATACACTGCTCAAAAAAATCAAGGGAACACTTAAACAACACAATGTAACTCCAAGTCAATCACACTTCTGTGAAATCAAACTGTCCACTTAGGAAGCAACACTGATTGACAATAAATTTCACATGCTGTTGTGCAAATGGAATAGACAAAAGGTGGAAATTATAGGCAATTAACAAGACACCCCCAAAAAAGGAGTGATTCTGCAGGTGGTGACCACAGACCACTTCTCAGTTCCTATGCTTCCTGGTTGATGTTTTGGTCACTTTTGAATGCTGGCGGTGCTCTCACTCTAGTGGTAGCATGAGACGGAGTCTACAACCCACACAAGTGGCTCAGGTAGTGCAGTTCATCCAGGATGGCACATCAATGCGATGTGGCACATTTGTGGCCTGCTGGAGGTCATTTTGCAGGGCGCTGGCAGTGCACCTCCTTGCACAAAGGCGGAGGTAGCGGTCCTGCTGCTGGGTTGTTGCCCTCCTACGGCCTCCTCCACGTTTCCTGATGTACTGGCCTGTCTCCTGGTAGCGCCTCCATGCTCTGGACACTACGCTGACAGACACAGCAAACCTTTTTGCCACAGCTCGCATTGATGTGCCATCCTGGATGAACTGCACTACCTGAGCCACTTGTGTGGGTTGTAGACTCCGTCTCATGCTACCACTAGAGTGAGAGCACCGCCAGCATTCAAAAGTGACCAAAACATCAGCCAGGAAGCATAGGAACTGAGAAGTGGTCTGTGGTCACCACCTGCAGAATCACTCCTTTTTTGGGCGTGTCTTGTTAATTGCCTATAATTTCCACCTTTTGTCTATTCCATTTGCACAACAGCATGTGAAATTTATTGTCAATCAGTGTTGCTTCCTAAGTGGACAGTTTGATTTCACAGAAGTGTGATTGACTTGGAGTTACATTGTGTTGTTTAAGTGTTCCCTTTATTTTTTTGAGCAGTGTATATTCAAAAGTATGTGAACACACCTTCAGATTAGTGGAATAGTCTATAACACACCCGTTGCTGACAGATGTATAAAATTGAGCAATCTCCATAAACAAACATTGGCAGTAGAATGGCCTTACTGAAGATCTCAGTGACTGTAATGATTTTCTTCGGTGGAAGAAGGAGAGGACCAAAGCGCAGCGTGGTTAGTGTTCATCTTATTTTAATAAATCCAAAACTGAACACTACAATTACAAAAACAACAAACGTGAAAAACAACAAACGTGAAAAACGAAACAGTTCTATCTGGTGCAGACACACAAAGACTGAAGACAACCACCCACAAAACACAATAGAACACAGGCTACCTAAATATGGTTCCCAATCAGAGACAATGACTAACACCTGCCTCTGATTGAGAACCATATCAGGCCAAATGAGAAACCCCACATAGAAACAGAAAACATAGATCATACCCACCCAACTCACGCCCTGACCACACTAAAACAAAGAAAATACAAAAGAACTATATGGTCAGAACGTGTTAGTAACCCCCCCCCCCCCCCCCCAAGGTGCGGACTCCGGCCGCAAAACCTGAACCTATAGGGGAGGGTCTGGGTGGGCACCTGTCCGCGGTGGCGGATGACTGATAAGTCATCTGATAAGTCAGAGGAGTAGTTCTCCAAACACCTGTAGAGCGAGAGAGAGACAGAGAGAGAGAGACACAGAGAGAGAGAGCGAAAAGGAAGAGAGAGAGAGAGGGGAGAGATGGAAAGAGAGGGAGCGAGAGAGCGACAGAGAGCGAAAGAGAGAGTTTGATGGGAGTATAGTGGTATTTTATGTTGTGTACCTGTTGTGTTTGGGGTCATAGGTTAGAGGTCAAGCTTTAAGGTGTTGTGTATTTGTGGTCTTTGGGGTTACAGTGGATAGTCTCAGAGAACATGTCCACAGCCTGAGAGTACTGGCTGCTTAAACAGCTGAATACCCTTCTCTGGAGGAGAACACACACATACAGTGTTAAACTGGGGTCATTTCAGTGAATAGATATAATCATTCTGAGACAATTGTGTTAAAGTCACCTGTTAGTGAGACTCTCTTCCTCATTACAGGGTCTGAACTCTCCACCTGAAATGAGACAACTCAGTTAACACTGCCTCTGTTAACAACTACACCATTACTCAAATAAAATGTTCTGTCTTTTACGGTGTAAACAAAACACAGGTATTACAATCACTGGCTGCCATGGCAACATGGTGAAGAATGATCAAAGTACTACTCCTTTCTTAGTTACAATCACAACCTTACAATCAGAGGCTGCGTCCCAATTCTCCACCCAATGATGGAAACTCTGGTGCAAGGCAAGTCCACACTCGGGGATAAAGGTGGAGGATTGTGGACCATAATTCGGCTCTGGCAGGCCCACCTTTTCTATCTTCTCTCATAAACCTGCTTCCTGATTGGCTGTGAGGTGGCTGAGCGGGCGTGTCTTTATGTACAGACCATCGAACAGTCTGCAGACGATATACATCTGAGAGAGGAGGAACATACGGACAGTTAGACACTGTCTGTGTGTGTGTGTGTGTGTGTGTGTGTGTGTGTGTGTGTTTGTGTGTGTGTGTGTGTGTGTGTGTGTGTGTGTGTGTGTGTGTGTGTGTGTGTGTGTGTGTGTGTGTGTGTGTGTGTGTGTGTAGGTGTAGGTGTAGGTGTAGGTGTAGGTGTAGGTGTAGGTGTAGGTGTGGGTGTGGGTGTGGGTGTGGGTGTGGGTGTGGGTGTGGGTGTGGGTGTGGGTGGTAATGAACAGTGCTTGGTGTTGATCTATGACAGTTTGTCTCCTGACAGTAATGTAGTAGGTCTGACTAGCCTACAGCCTAGACACTCATTGGCTACGTAGTTCAATGGCGCCATCATGTGTCCAATAGGCAGAAATACAAGAAATAATATCAAATTGGAAATAGCCATGAATCAATGTATTAATAATTCATTAATGTATGTATTGTCCATTTTTTTTTTTATTTACACATGATGCTGATATGATGTTTATCCTGTATTGACACTGAGCCACACTGTAAAAACTGCAAATGTAAAAATCTTTAATGTATCTAAATATGTAATAATGATTTTTTAAATAATCTAACAAGCAATATCATGACACTGAACAATATGGTATTATGTAATATAAAATGTGGAATAATGTCTGACAGCAATACAAAGTAAATCATCATTAAACACATCAGGAGCAACGTGGTCCGGGACTCCCGAGTGGCGCGGTGGTCTAAGGCACTGCATCACAGTTACTAGCTGTGCCACTAGAGATCCTTCACCTCTCCCGAGTCCGTACAGGAATTGCAGCGATGAGACAAGACTGTAACTACTAATTGGAAAGCATGAAATTGGGGGGTAAAAGTAAAACATTTTTTTGACTGTGCTTGGATAACAGGCAACATTACACTAAATATGGATAGCAGGCTACATTAGACTATATATGGATAACAGGCTACATTAGACTATATATGGATAACAGGCTATATTAGACTATATATGGATAACAGGCTACATTAGACTATATATGGATAACAGGCTACATTAGACTATATATGGATAACAGGCTATATTAGACTATATATGGATAACATGCTACATTAGAATGTATATGGATAACAGGCTACATTAGACTATATATGGATAACAGGATATTTTAATGTGTGTATACATACAGTATATAGTGTATAATATGTACTTTAATATCAGGTTTTAAAAGTGAGATGTTCATTGGACAGTTACTTTAAGGACCTACTTCTGTTATTCTATTAAACCTTCTCTCCAACTGCTTCTTATCCTTTGTGCTTTTTGTCCCTTCCTGCCTCCCGTCCAGGACTAGAACATCATGCAGTCCATGCATCTGTTCAACAACGTCATTTACTGACACTCCCTGTGGGTGTGGCCTAACAGAAGGGACACACATATTTACCCCCACTGCCCCTACCCCTAGCTCTATCCCAAAACACTGCTGTTGCTGTCACGGGCGTAAAAGGTATCTCTCCATGGGATCTCCACTCTCCCCTCCACTCCTAATCCCTCTCTATCCCCAAAGAGAGAGAACCTACCTGGGAAGGTCGGTCAACAGTTAGGGGGTCAAGAGCCATGCCATGTTGGAGACCATAGCACTCATTCTATATGACATCACATTCTCACTTAACAATGATGTAATTTATTCTCTAACTACTATTTGGACAAAATGGTGGACTGTTATTCTTCTATCAGGCAATAATCTCACTGCCTGGTCTGAACTTGTTAACTATGAGATGTATTATTATAAATCATTGAACATTCCAGAATGTTCCATCTCTCAGTGTTCTGGAATGGAATGCCCTTGCTGACTGAATTACCTTCAACACTCCAAACATCCATGTTATGTCATATTGTGTCTGTGTGTTTTAAAAATGACAATAAGTAATATTTGATGTAACTGGTTGTGTGTCTAGGTGCTGGACATTGCTCCTTCTGAAAGTGTCTGTGTATATTTTGTACAGACATGATGATGATGATGATGATGATAAAGGTGAATAAACCACTATTGCTATACAAACTAATGTAAATGTCTTATTTGTAGTTACTGTATGTACTGTAAAGTACAAGAGTTGTGATTTTGAAAGCGTTCCATTTTCTCTCCACTGTTATAACAAGGTAAAAACAATGACAATGAAGTTAATTTTTAAAAGTTTATTTAAAAGAATGTCACAACACAGTTTACAAAAACAAACATTTGATAATAGCATTAAGAAACGTTGCATCAAGCAGAACTCTTTCCTGGACGTTGAAGCAAAAGTCTCCCAAGTTTGATGATTGTTTCAGAAACACATAAAATATATATAATTATATACAATGCATTGGGAAAGTATTCAGACCCCTTGACTTTAAAAAAAATGTAGTTACGTTACAGCCTTATTTTAAAATAGATTAAATACAAATATACCATTCTATTCCCATAATGACAAAACAAAAACAGGTTTTTAGAAAGGTCTGCAGACATTTTGCTTTGAGACTCGATATTGAAATCAGCTGCATCCTGTTTCAATGAATCATCCTTTAGATGCTTCTACAACTTGATTGGAGTTCACCTGTGGTAAATTCAATTGATTGGACATGATTTGGAAAGGCACACACCCATCTATATAGGGTCCCACAGTTGACAGTGCACGTCAGAGCAAAAATCATGAGGTCGAAGGATTTGTCTCTAGAACTCCGAGACAGGATTGTGATGAGGCACTGATCTGGGGAAGGGTACCAAAACATTTCTGCATTTTTGAAGGTCCAAGAACACAGTGGCCTCCATCAATCTTAAATAGAAGAAGTTTGGAACCACCAAGACTCTTCCTAGAGCTGGCCCCAGAAGAGCCATGGTCAGCGAGGTGACCAAGAACCCGATGGTCACTCTGACAGAGCTCCAGAGTTCCTCTTTGGAGATGGGAGAGCCTTCGAAAAGGACAGCCATCTCTGCAGCACTCCACCAATCAGGCCTTTATGATAGAGTGGCCAGACGGAAGCCACTCCTCAGTAAATGGCACATGAAAGACTGCTTGGAGTTTGCCAAAAGGCACCTAAAGACTCTCAGACCATGAGAAACAAGATTATCTGGTCTGATGAAACCAAGATTGAACTCTTTGGCCTGAATGCCAAGCATCACGTCTGGAGGAAACCTGGCACCATCCTAAAGGTGAAGCATGGCAGTGGCAGCATCATGCTGTGGGGATGTTTTTCAGCGGCAGGGACTGGGAGACTAGCCAGGATCGAGGGAAAGATGAACGGAGAAGATGAACGGAGATCATTGATAAAAACCAGCTCCAAAGGGCTCAGGACCTCAGACTGGGGCGAAGGTTCAACCTTCCAATAGGACAAGGACCCTAAGCACACAGCCAAGACAACGCAGGAGTGGCTTCGGGAGAAATCTCGATGTCCTTGAGTGGCCCAGCCAGAGCCCGGACATGAACATGATCGGACATCTCTGGAGAGACCTGAAAATATGTGTGCAGCGACTCTCCCCATCCAACGTGACCAAGCTTGAGAGAATCTGCAGATAAGAATGGGAGAAACTCCCCAAATACTGGTGTGTCAAGCTTGTAGCGTCACACCCAAGAAGACTCGAGGCTGTAATCGCTACCAAAGGTGCTTCGACAAAGTACTGATTAAAGGCTCTGAATATTTATGTAAATTTGATATTGCAGTTTTTTGTTTTTATACATTCGCAAAATTTCTAAAACCCTTTTTTGCTTTATCATTATTGGGTTTTGTGTGGAGATTGATGAGGAAAGAAAACAATTTCATCAAATTTCATCAATCAAGTTTGAAACATCACAAAATGTGGAAAAAGTCAAGAGGTCTGAATACCTTCCGAATGCACTGTAACAACTGCAACTCAAGGTTGCCTAGGTCAGAAATACAATATTTTTCAACTTAAAAATATATTTTCAAAATGTTAAGGTCCTTTTCTTATTCATCATTGTTTCAAAGTCATAACTGACCCTAGATCAGAAATCCTACTCTAAGTGTGAATACAGTAGTCCTGTGGCTCCATTGGTACAGCATGACGCATTGGTTCAATTCCTGCTGGGACTTCACATACAAAAAATGTATTCAAACATGACTGTAATGACAGTGAATTTGGATAAAAGTGTCTACTAGATGGCATATATTATTATATACTATTATAAACTGGGTAGTTTGGGTCCTGGATGCTGATTGGCTGAAACAGAATTTCAGAAGTCTATACTGTATATCAGACAATATACCACGGGTATGACGTAAAAATAATTGTTTACTGTTCTATTTATGTTGTTAACCAATTTAAATGCCATGATAAACTCAAGCAATAAGGCCAGAGGAGGTGTGGTATATGGCCAATATACTACCGTTAAGGGATGTTCTTATGCACAACGCGGAGTGCTTTGATGCAGCCGTGGTATATTGGCCACATACCACAAACCCCGAGGTGCCTTATTTTAAACTGGTTACCAATGTACTTAGACCAGTAAATACAAATTTAAATACCCATGGTATACGGTCTGGTATACCACGCCTTTCAGCTAATCAGCATTCAAGGCTCAAACCACCCAGTTTATTATGGTCAATATTCCACACCTCCACAGGCCTTCTGTCACTTAGTTTAAATATACAGGTCAAGATATACAAGGTTTTTGTCAAACTTGTTGTGTTCAGGTCTTCTTCTTTCTGGGTTTGTTGTGTTCAGGTCTTCTTCTTTCTGGGGATGTTGTGTTCAGGTCTTCTTGGTTCTGGGTTTGTTGTGTTCAGGTCTTCTTGGTTCTGGGTTTGTTGTGTTCAGGTCTTCTTGGTTCTGGGTTTGTTGTGTTCAGGTCTTCTTGGTTCTGGGTTTGTTGACTGTACTGTAGAGAACAGAGGAGTCCTCCTCAGCTGCTTGTGCTGCTGAAGAGAGAGAAACAGAAATGAAACAAAGACAGCATCCCAAATGGTGGCACGCTATAGGGCTCTGTCTAAAGTAGTGCACTAAATAGGGAATAGGGTGCCATTTGGAACATGTGATGATGGTTCCTCAAAACCATCATCACATCACTCCCTCATTATAGACATGTCATAGTAACTGTCCTGAGATGTCCATTGTTGGGTTCATAGTTTGGGTTCATAGTGGTCACTAAGGGTCAACTGTTTTGCTTATTGATGACATCTCCTACAATAAACTGCAGCATATGAATGACCTTAATGCAGAATATTCTCACCGGGTGGCAGCACTGGGAGGTTGAATTTCAGAGCAGCGTACTGGACATCCTCATCCTCTTTCTGGGGCTGAGGCAGCTGGACGGTGGAGTACAGAGGCACTTCCTGGTTTTTGGAGCGAGAGAAGTGGACGCTGGCGTAGTGAACATCATCCTGGTCGTCTGTGGCCGCTGTCTGTGCTGCAGTAGGGATCATGGCCATGTCTGAGATGTTGTCATTACCTGGACTAGAGTCTCCCTGATGGAGAGAGAGGACAGACAAATGAGGAGTGGAGTGTCCCACTAAGCATAGACAGTCATCACAGTCATCTTCTGATTCCAACAGACTCACCTGTCCATGGTCTGCTATGACTCTTGTGACAGAGGGGGATTTGGAGGCCTTCTTCCTGTTTTATGAATGAATGAATGAATGAGTGAATGGATTAATTAATTCATTCATCTTCTTAAGTGAAATACTAAACAACAGAAAAACTCACCTGAAACACATGAGTCCAGAGAGACAGAGGATCCAGAACAACCACTATGATTCCTACAGCTGCAGGAACAGCTGAGGTCTGTTTCCCTAAAATAAAGTATAGAATTTGAGTACACAGCATGTTCTAATGAACTGAATATTATTATAATAATGAAATAGAATATCAGTATAATATTTGTTAATACTTGAGGATTTTATAACCCTACCTGTAGTTATAAACAAAAGTGTAATAATCCAAAGTATAATTATTAAGATATATCTTGAAAAGTAATTTTCTATTGAGGTATTAAAGATGAAACTTTACCTGCTACAATGATCATCAGAGCTGTAGAGTTCATAGATCCTCTTCCATTCTGGGCCTCACAGTAATATTCTCCTCTGTCCTCAGAGATGATGTTAGTGATGCTGTAACTCTGTCCTGATGCTTTTGCTGAGGTTACGTTCTTCTTGTACCAGGTGTATTTGTCCACAGGTGGGTTGGCATCACTGCTGCAGGTCAGAGTCACTGAACTGCCCTCCACTATTTCACCAGAGGGACTGACTGACACTGAGGTGTTCTTTGGGTCATCTGGTAAAGGATAATTTGTCAGAGGGGTAGGACAGTAGTATGTTTACGACAGTAGTATATTTACAAATGACATGTCAAAAATATATTCTCTGTTAATATCATAAAACTAAAACTCTAACTCACACAAAACGTTAACAAATACTCATTTGGAGATGATATGCTTAAGGACAACTTCATTTAATTATAATTGTTTTACTACCTTACCATTCAAACACGGAGCTGTACTTTACTCACACTTCACATCCATGTTTATGGTCCTAGACATGTCTGTCCCCATCTCATTCTGGGACTCACAGTAGTACTCTCCAGTGTCAGATGACTGGATTTGATTGAATACAAGCTGTGGTCCTGTCATACTCTGATAGTCACCTCCATTATTCTCGTACCACCAGGTGTAACTCTGGACAGGTGGGTTGGCATCACTGCTGCAGGTCAGAGTCACTGAACTGTCCTCCACTATTTCACCAGAGGGACTGACTGACACTGAGGTGTTCTTTGGTTTATCTGATGTAAAAGACAAACATTTTGTTAAAGTAATATTAGTAATGAGTAGGAAAAGGCTTTATGTTTTGTAATGATTGATACAGCATGTCTCTTTTGCCTGAATACATGATACTTGCTGAGTAGAATACTGTACTATTGTACTGTACTCACACACTGCAGGAGAGCTGAGATCCTCATGGCCTTTTACAGCACAGTAATAGCTGTCTACAGCATTAGGGAGGACTGAATAGAGGGACGTATTCTCAGTTGCAACCTGTCCGTTCTTGTACCAGATGTAGGTGGGGTTGTCAGTCAGAGTACAGGTGGTGATACAGGTCAGTGTCTTACCAGTCAACTTCACCTGAAGACCTGGAGAAAAAACAATATCACTGTAAATCCCTTTATCACTGACTTATCACTCTAATACAAAGATGGAAGAAATCCTATATTATACAGACAAACACAAACCAAGACAATTTTCCAGAACTAAATGGAATTCAACAGTTTAACAATATTGAATGTTACTTTACCTGTGACAGACAAAGTGACTCCAGGATCTCCAGAATATTTCCCTCCTTCCTGATCTGATATAAATCTGAACTTGTACGTAGCTGAGTCTCTCTCTCTCAGGTCTGTGATTCTCAGGGTGTGTCCACTCAGGGTGTGTCCGTACGTCACACGACCTTTGTAGTCTGGGTTATCACGCAGACTCACAGGATTCCCCTCAGCATCATATTTAGTGAACCAGAAGGTAGTTGTTACTGTACCACTGGGATATGTGTAAGAGCAGGTCAGCTCTACTGTTGACCCCTTCAAGACACAGATACTCTGAGTGGTGTAAGTCACACTCCAGCCATACTGACCCAGTACCACTGAAACACAGTCACAAAACACAAGGGTATCAAAATTAGGACGAGAGCTATTGGCTCACACTGAAAGTACAGTAGGGTTTGTCTCCACTTTGTTGACATAAATTCTGAGTTGATTGTGAATGGAAACCATAGATAAGCATCACTCAGTGAGGTGTGAAAGACAACTATTTAAGTGAAGTGGAGACTCCTGACAGAACACACCAGAATAACATTATGACTCTTATCCTTTTAGAAATGTCTGTAGATTGATAAACAGAGCAACTTAAAGATAAGAATGAGACCATACCTGCTACAGACCAGAGAAAGACCACCAACACACTTCCTGCTGTTCTCAAGAACATTGTTGCATCTCCCACCCTGCAGTCTTAGAAACATAAACAACAACTCACTCTATAGCTGGTGAATAACTCCACCTGATACATTGAAGTAGAAACTGTAAATGGGGTACAGGGCCTCATTACTGAAAATGAACCAGGCTCATATTGTGTTGTGTTGTATTGTGCTATATGGTTGTCTATGTGAATACTGTCTGTCTGTAAGTCTATTGCACTAAGTATGTAATGTGTGTGATGTGTTGCATGTCTGTCTACGTCTGTCTATTTAAACTGACAAGATGCAAAAATAAATTCCTAATATATACAATAGTCATCATCATCATTATAAACAACAACAACAACAACAACAATAACTTATTGAACAGATCTGTAGAACTGTAAACACATATTTCTACATTGATTGTTCTGAAGCTGTTTTATTCTCAGAACCCCAAATATAGGAGGATAAATGTTCAATCCTCTACGGTCCGTCAAGCTGTACAGCAGCCTAAAGACTGACCACCAGGTTCAATGATAGCTCCTATCACCAAGCTGTGAGGCTAAACAGCAAGTGACTCACGCGCGCACACACACACACACACACACACACACACACACACACACACACACACACACACACACACACACACACACACACACACACACACACACACACACACACACACACACACACACACACACACACACACACACACACACACACACACACACACACACACACACACACACACACACACACACAGTGCAGTGTTCCACTGAGCAGGCATTCACACGTTTGTCTGCATGTCTTTTTACCCTGGTTAATCATCTCATCACTATGTAGATCAACACTCCTACACTGAGACACTTTATGAATACTGACCCTGATGTAACAACCAAAACACAGATCAAAACATAACAAGAAGTAAAATGATACAATACCTTCAAGTATATCACTTTTGACTGAAAACAAATAACCATAAACTTTATTTCAAGATATTGTCAAGAGTACCTACAGAGTGAAGTAAAGGGGAGAGGTCTTGTACAGTGAGTCAACTGACTGCTAGTAAGTGTCAGTTCTGTGGTTGATACATATTTAAAGTAGTTAAGACACAAGTAGCTGATACAGAACTGTCCTTTCCTTCCTCTTTAAGACATTAACATGCATGAGGACCAGAACAGCATGTCAGAAAAGGGAGGTTACTGTATTAAAATGGGCCCTATATTTCTAAAATGGACAAAATGTCCCCCATTTCCACTTGTATTTAAATACAGAACCATGTTAACAATATGTTGACTATTCTATATGGAATGTTTATAATATATTAGAATGTGTTGCCTTGTCCCTCTGAGTTCTACATGGAACAGGTCAAAGTTCCATTTACATTTGTTCAGTTCCATGATGTCATTCATTCTATTCTACAAACGCATTCAATTTACACTCCTCATCAGCTGCAGTGATAAGTGATATCAAAGTGATCAAAGTGATCAAAGTGATACTGAAGGTTCCAGTGTTCTAGACTAGAGCTCTACCTACTGACGTCTCAACATTACTGCAGTGTTCTAGACTAGAGCTCTCCCTACTGGCATCTCAACATTACTGCAGTGTTCTAGACTAGAGTTCTCCCTACTGGCATCTCAACATTACTGCAGTGTTCTAGACTAGAGTTCTCCCTACTGGCATCTCAACATTACTGCAGTGTTCTAGACTAGAGGTCTCCCTACTGGCATCTCAACATTACTGCAGTGTTCTAGACTAGAGTTCTCCCTACTGGCATCTCAACATTACTGCAGTGTTCTAGACTAGAGTTCTCCCTACTGGCATCTCAACATTACTGCAGTGTTCTAGACTAGAGTTCCCCCTACTGGCATCTCAACATTACTGCAGCCTCCAGTCCTGATGTCCTCATTCATTTGTGTCGTAATATGAATAGAATGAATGGATACTGTTACATTAATTCCAGTTATTCCTCCTGTATCTCTCCCCACCAGCCTCCTCTGTTGTACAGTACTAGTAGTAGCTTTATCTAATGAATGAACATCACCATAGCCTGCTGTATTGACTGTGTAGTGTGTTGTAGTCTGCTGTCCATAAATAATGTCATTTAGCAGATGCCTTTATCCAAAGCGACTTACAGTTAGTTATATGTGCATATATTTTACGTATGGGTGGTCCAGGGAACAAAACCCATCACGTTGCAGGTGCCATGCTCTACCTACTGAGCTACAGAGGAACATATTCTATAAAGTCTAATGTGCATATATAGATTTCTGATATGATTCAGGAGGCCTGTCAGAGGACAGACAGGAAAGTAGAACAGGAAAGTGACACTGAGTGTGTGCATCTAAACCAACAAAACCACAACCCACCATCACTGTGTCTCATGTTAATACTACTCCTAAACACAACCCTCCATCACTGTGTCTCATGTTAATACTACTCCTAAACACAACCCACCATCACTGTGTCTCATGTTAATACTACTCCTAAACACAACCCACCATCACTGTGTCTCATGTTAATACTACTCCTAAACACAACCCACCATCACTGTGTCTCATGTTAATACTACTCCTAAACACAACCCACCATCACTGTGTCTCATGTTAATACTACTCCTAAACACAACCCACATCACTGTGTCTCATGTTAATACTACTCCTAAACACAACCCACCATCACTGTGTCTCATGTTAATACTACTCCTAAACACAACCCACCATCACTGTGTCTCATGTTAATACTACTCCTAAACACAACCCACCATCACTGTGTCTCATGTTAATACTACTCCTAAACACAACCCACCATCACTGTGTCTCATGTTAATAATACTCCTAAACACAACCCACCATCACTCTGTCTCATGTTAATACTACTCCTAAACACAACCCACCATCACTGTGTCTCATGTTAACCTGTTGAGGACAGAGGGCGCTGTTTTCACTTTGGGGGAAAATCGTGCCCAATTTAAACGGCCTCGTACTCAATTCTTGCTCGTACAATATGCATATTATTATTACTATTGGATAGAAAACACTCTCTAGTTTCTAAAACCGTTTGAATTATATCTGTGAGTGAAACAGAACTCATTCTGCAGCAAACTTCCTGACAGGAAGTGGAAAGTCTGAAATTGAGGCTCTGTTCCAGGGGCTGCCTATTAAAGCCCTTGTTATTTATTAGTTTAGATGCACTTCATACGTCTTCCACTAGATGTCGACAAGGAGTGAGAGAAGAAATGGACTGTTTAACTTGATCTGGACTCGAATTACAGCTCATGGAATGACGTGTCCTCCATTTCCTGTTTTCAGGAAGGCGCGAAGAGAGACATGGATTTGCCTTCTGTTTAGCTTCCGTTATAGGCGACTAATATCTCCGGCTTTGATTTTATTTGATACATGTGACCATATCATCGTAAAGTATGTTTTTTCAATATAGTTTCAACAGATTATTGAAAATTTTTCGGGAGTTTTGCCGTGTTCCGTTCTCTTCCGTTTGTTGACATGGAGAGCGTCGTGCCACCTGGCTAGTGTGCTTGCTGAATCGAGAGGGATAATGGACGTTCTAAATCCAAACAACGATTGTTCTTGACAAAGGACACCTTGTCCAACATTCTGATGAAAGATCAGCAAAAGTAAGAAACATTTTATGATGCTATTTCATATATCTGTCGTACATGTGAACTAGTCGCCGACGCCCAACGTTTGGGTACTCTAGCTATACCGAAGCTGCATATCGTAATGAAGTTATTTTTAGAATTCTAACACTGCGATTTCATTAAGAACTAATGGATCTATCATTTCCTATACAACATGTATTTTTTAGTTATGTTTATGAATAGCTATTTGGTCAGAATATGTGTGTCATAAAAAGTGTCAGAAAAATATCCGGTTGTTATGGGAAAAAGTAGCTAAGTTAGCACAATGTGTAACCACTGATTTCAGCTCTAAATATGCACATTTTCGAACAAAACGTAAGTGTATGTATAACCTGATGTTATAGGACTGTCATCTGATGAAGAAAATCAAGGTTAGTCAAAAATTATATATCTTTTGCTTGTTTGTTACGATCGCTAACTTTTGCTACTGGGAAATTGCTTGTGTTTTTGGCTATTGTGGTAAGCTAATATAACGCTATATTGTGTTTTCGCTGTAAAACACTTAATAAATCGGAAATATTGGCTGGAATCACAAGATGCCTGTCTTTCATTTGCTGTACACTATGTATTTTTCAGAAATGTTTTATGATGAGAATTTAGTTATTTGGCGTTGGTGTCTGTAATTATTCTGTCTGCTTTCGGTGCAATTTCTGATTGTAGCTGCAATGTAAACTATGATTTATACCTGAAATATGCACATTTTTCGAACAAAACATAGATTTATTGAATAACATGTTATAAGACTGTCATCTGATGAAGTTGTTTGTTGGTTAGTTTGGTTGGTTCTTGGTTAGTTAGGTTGGCTTTGTGCATGCTACCTGTGCTGTGAAAAATGTCTGTCCTTTTTTGTATTTGGTGGTGAGCTAACATAAATATACGTGGTGTTTTCGCTGTAAAACATTTTAAAAATCGGACATGTTGGCTGGATTCACAAGATGTGTACCTTTCATATGCTGTATTGGACTTGTTAATGTGTGAAAGTTAAATATTTAAAAAAGATATATTTTGAATTTCGCGCCCTGCACTTGAGCTGGCTGTTGTCATAAGTGTACTGACGTCGGGCTTGCAGCCAGAAGAAGTTAAGAACTAGTGTATCTATCATTTCCTATACAACATGTATTTTCTAGTAACGTTTATGAATAGTTATTTGGTCAGAATAGTTGAGTGTCATAAAAATATCCGCACATTCTGGGAAAAAGATGCTACGTTAGCGCAATGTATAACCACTGATTTCAGCTCTAAATATGCACATTTTCGAACAAAACATAAGTGTATGTATAACCTGATGCTATAGGACTGTCATCTGATGAAGGTTTATGAAGGTTAGTGAAAATGAATATCTTTTGCTGGTTTATTCGCTATCGCTAACGTGCCTATTGCTATCGCTAACGTGCCTATTGCTATCGCTAACGTGCCTTGATGAATGAATGCGGTAGTGTGGTAGGCTATTGTAGTAAGCTAATATAATGCTATATTGTGTTTTCGCTGTAAAACACTTAAAAAATCTGAAATATTTGCTGGATTCACAAGATGTTTGTCTTTAATTTGCTGTACACCATCGATTTTTCAGAAATGTTTTATGATGAGTATTTAGGTATTTGACGTTGGTGTCTGTAATTACTCTGGCTGCTTCGGTGCTATTTCTGACGGTAGCTGTGATGGTAGCTGCAATGTAAAACTGATTTATACCTCAAATATGCACATAATGCACACTCAGATAAATCCACTGTGTCATTCACACACACACACACACACACACACACACACACACACACACACACACACACACACACACACACACACACACACACACACACACACACACACACACACACATACACACACATACACACACACACACACACACACACACACACACACACACACACACACACACACACACAGACACACACACACACACACACACTGAGCAGGGATTAAAATGTTTGTCTGCATGTATTTTTTACCCTGGTTAATCATCTCATCACTATGTAGATCAACACTCCTACACTGAGACACTTTATGAATACTGGCCCTGATGTAACAACCAAAACACAGCTCAAAACATAACAAGAAGACAAATGATACATTACCCTCAAGAATATGACTTATTACTAAAAACAAATAACTAAAAACTATATTTCAAGATATCGTCAAGTGTACTTACAGAGTGAAGTGAAGTGAAGGGTCTTGAACAGTGAGTCAACGTACTGTCACTGTGTGGAAACAAGAAGTAGTCTACTGTAAGTATTAGTAGAAGCAGGCGTAGCCTAAGTGTGAGTTCTGTGGTTGACACATTTTAAAAGTAGTCTAGTCAGGTCATTAACATGCAGGAACAGCATGTCACATAAGGGATGTTACTGTATCTAAATAGAAAATGGTATAAAATCAGCATACTGTAGTTACATTTCTTTATTTGAGGAGTGGACCTACATGTTTTACAAGAGACACAATGTGACCCATTCCCATCACTCTTCATCAGCTGGTACTGAAGGTTCCAGAACAGATGAAAGGGGAGTATCTTTGGTACCAGTGTTCCATACTAGAGCTCTCCCTACTGGCATCTCAACATTACTACAGCCTCCAGTCTATATGTCTCCACTTGTCTAGGAAATCCCAGACGTAGTGAAACAGCTACAACCTTGTTAACATTGTTAGAGGCAACCTGTCTGCCCTGGGAGACTAATATGTCCCAATCATATGTTCGTCCACTTGGTTCAATAACAACATAACAAAGTGGCACTAAGGCCGGGGAGGGAAGGGGGAAGGAAATCACTTTGATTGACACTTCACACACTCATACTGTGTGTCCAGTATGCTGTCTGTGCTGTGTGCCAGAGGACTACAAAAGGGGTGACACCCCCCAACACCCCCATTCTATCCAAGCCTCCTGTTCTCTTTTAAAGTAGGGGAAATGTCTTCCTCTTTTTCAATCTTCATATTCATTATTCTGTTCTTCCTCTTCCTCCCTCTGTCATATCCGGAAGGTGCGTGGTGTTCAGGGTGGTCAGATTTGCCATGGTTTCCTGTATCTTCCTCTCTGATCAGGC
Source organism: Salvelinus namaycush (assembly GCF_016432855.1). Classification (NCBI taxonomy): domain Eukaryota; kingdom Metazoa; phylum Chordata; class Actinopteri; order Salmoniformes; family Salmonidae; genus Salvelinus; species Salvelinus namaycush. The sequence goes on along the minus strand of NC_052308.1, from coordinate 74,605,407 downwards.
TTATGGTTGAAGAGAGAAAGAGAGAGAGAGATACGGGAGCGAGAGAGAGAGGGATTGGTTATGGAGAGACAGAGAGTGTGAGAGATAGAGAGAAAGAGAAGAGGGGGAGAGAGAGGGGGGTAGGGAGAGAGAGGGGGAAGAGAGAGAGAGGAGAGGGGGTTAGAGAGAGAGAGAGAGAGAGATAGAGAGAAAGAGAAGAGGGGGATAGAGAGGGGGGGTAGGGAGAGAGAGAGGAGAGAGAGGGGAGAGGGGATTAGAGAGAGAGAGAGAGTGTGAGAGATAGAGGGGGAGAAAGAAAGAAAGATACGGGAGCGAGAGAGAGAGAGGGGGGGGAGAGAGAAAGAGAGAGAGGGGAGAGAGAGAGAGCGAGAGAAAGAAAGAGATATACGGGAGCGAGAGAGAGACGGGGGGAGAGAGAGAGAGGGGGGAGAGAGAGAGCGGGGGAGAGAGAGAGAGGGGAGGAGAGAGCGAGAGAGGGGGGGAGAGAGAGAGAGGGGGGAGAGAGAGAGCGAGAGAAAGAAAGAGAGATAATGGAGCGAGAGAGAGAGAGAGAGAGGCGGGGTAGGGAGAGAGAGGGGGTCAAGAGAGAGAGGGGAGAGGGGGTTACAGAGAGGGAGAGAGGGGGGGTTACAGAGAGAGAGAGAGACATTGTTACAAAACTGTATATTGACATAATGTGACATTTGAAATGTCTATACTCATTTGGAACTGTTGTGAGTGTAATGATCACTGTACATTTTTTTTGTGTTGATTTGACTTTTGTTTATTATCTATTTCCCTTGCTTTTGCAATGTAAACATATATTTCCCATGCCAATAAAGCCCTTTGAATTGATTTGAAATTATTTTAATTGAGAGAGAGAAACCTGAAAGTGAAAGTCCTCAAAGGTGCTGCCAATGCTAAAACTGTCTTTTGGGCACTAGAGTCCTCTGTCTATCTCTATGGAGGTATGATATATGAGTTGATTTGATCAGTCCAATCAAAGCTACGGTAGATTTAACGCGATTTGACGTAATTTTGTCTAAGCCAATGACCTTAAGCCTTTTTGGATGGGCATTTCTAATGTAATTCTATGGCAGCACCCAAGGGGCTTGACATTTCGAGCTCTACCCGTAGATTTTGCGGTGACGTAGTGTCGCCATGAGTGACAGAACACTGGGCCAATCACGGCACTACTAGAGAACATTACCAACCCCTACGCTCCGTATTTTATGCTGGCTGCCCCACCACCACAGAAAGCACTAAGCTGCAACACCTGCATTTTGGAGCTGCCTCACTCAAGAAAGCAAAACCGAGACCATGTTTGTATGCGACTTTATTAACTCAATGCTTTTTTTTATTTTTTACTTTGTTTGCAAACTGATATGTGACACGTATTAATGTCAAAATAGGCAAAATAAGCAACAAAAAAAGCTAACCATGGGGCTGAAAACAGATTTAGCTCTGCCCCAGCTGCCTTAAATGACGTGTCGCCAATACATGTATTTAGAAATTATAGACAAGTTGACTAACAAATAGCCTACCAAAATGTTGGAAATTATAATAATGGACTGATTACATGTATTTTTATATAAAAAATATATCATGACACTGAACAATATGGTATTACGTATTATAAAATGAGTAAGAATGTCTGACAGCAATACAAAGTAAATCATCATTGAACACATCAGGAGAAACTTGACCCAAGAGCTAAAAATATTAAAAAGCTTTTATCAGTATTATTAATGTTAGTTGCTGAGGAAAGTAGGACAATTGATGTTATAAAACATCTGTATGTGGCAAAATCCCACAGAAAAAGATCTGAAATAAAACTAAAGATAGTAAACACATTGGTACACAAGAAAATGTGGCTATTTACATCATAAAAAATATGTAATTTGAAAAATATAACCATTTATCATCAATATACATAATTATCATTATAAGAAAAGAAAATACATATTCCAGCATTTACTGAAAAGTTAAAGTTCATGGTCTGGACAAACTTCTAGATATGGCAACAATAGAATAGAGGTGTAAGGCCTAGTTTTGTATTGGAACCTTCAGTCCAGGTTGTGTGGTGATAATTTTCAGTCCAGGTTCAATATTGGTGGTTGTCTTCAGTCCAGGATCTGTGGTGGTTCTCTTCAGTCCAGGTTCTGTGGTGATTCTCTTCAGTCCAGGTTCTGTGATGGTTCTCTTCAGTCCAGGATCTGTGGTGGTTCTCTTCAGTCCAGGATCTGTGGTGATTCTCTTCGGTCCAGGTTCTGTGATGGTTCTCTTCAGTCCAGGTTCTGTGGTGGTTCTCTTCAGTCCAGGTTCTGTGGTGCTTCTCTTCTGTCCAGAATCTGTGGTGCTTCTCTTCAGTCCAGGTTCTGTGGTGCTTCTCTTCAGTCCAGGATCTGTGGTGGTTCTCTTCAGTCCAGGTTCTGTGGTGGTTCTCTTCAGTCCAGGATCTGTGGTGGTTCTCTTCAGTCCAGGTTCTGTGGTGCTTCTCTTCAGTCCAGGTTCTGTGGTGGTTCTCTTCAGTTGGAGATTCCCCTCACACTCTGAAAGAAGACATACTGAAGTAGCACTCCCACTAAACATTTTATACGCACACACACGCACACACGCACACACACACACACACACATACACACACACACACTTACTGCCAGGGTGTCATACTCTGGTGACCTGGTCTTCATGTTCAAAGCTGTGTACGTGTCACTGTTAGGGTCAGGACGGACACTCTGTGGAGAGAAAGAGAGGTAACAATGAAAAAGACTGTCATGTACCCTGTCATGTACCCCCTGTACCCTGTCATGTACCCCCTGGGTGCACGTTTAGTTTTTTGCCCAGCAAGACACAGCTGAAACGCTGTTGTAACTAATAGAATCACCTGTGTGTCTGCTGTGGCATCACTTCCTGTGGATCTCCTGTAATGAGGGACAGAGTGAGTTCTGCTCTGTAAGTAAGTAAGTTGATATATTACAATTTTAACAGGTTTCTTATTTCACCTTTATTTAACTAGGCAAGTCAGTTAAGAACAAACTCTTATTTACAATGACGTCCTAGGAACAGTGGGTTAACTGCCTTGTTCAGAGGCAGAACGACAGATTTTTATATTTTCAGCTCAGAGATTCAATCTTTCGGTTACAAGTCCAACGCTCTAACCACTAAGCTACCTGCCACCCCAGGTGGCCTAGCGGTTAAGGGCGTTTGGCCTATAACTAAATGAATGAATGAAGTTAATAACAAATCAGAGGTCTAAGGTGAAAGAATAATACAAATATCAATGTTCCCTTCTTCACTTACCTGAACCACATGAGTCCAGAGAGACAGAGGATGAGAACCAGAACAACCACTATGATTCCTACAGCTGCAGTCAGAACTGAGGTTTCTTTCCCTAAAAGATCAAATGGATGATATGAGTACATGTTATTATGAAGTGAAAATGAATATACAGCAATACAGGACATTAATGCAATACTTGTATGTAGAAGCCTATGTATAGTTATAAACCAAAGTGTAATGAGGCAAACTAGAAGAAGATTACCTGAAAACATAATTTATTATTGAAAATCATTTTGTATTGAAGTATTGAAGATGTAACTTTACCTGCTACAATGATCATCAGAGCTGTAGAGTTCATAGATCCTCTTCCATTCTGGGCCTCACAGTAATATTCTCCTCTGTCCTCAGAGCTGATGTTAGTGATGCTGTAACTCTGTCCTGATGCTTTTGGTGAGGTTACATTCTTCTTGTACCAGGTGTATTTGTCCACAGGTGGGTTGGCATCACTGCTGCAGGTCAGAGTCACTGAACTGCCCTCCACTATTTCACCAGAGGGACTGACTGACACTGAGGTGTTCTTTGGGCCGTCTGGTGGACAATATGTAACACATTGCTCATACATAGTGCTTTACATGAGGAGCATCATGGAACTTGGACTTATGATTAAAATAAGTTAAATATGACTTTAAATATGTGTGATTATCTGATCAAAAGAAGAGAGGTTTAAGTGTATTTACACTGAATGTCCACAGACACAGAAGAAGAGTTGCGACTCCCATATATACTCTCAGCCTCACAGTAGTATTCTCCACTGTCCTCAGAGTTAATGTTGGTGATGAGGAAGGTGTTTTCAGATCCTTTCAGTGAAGCTCCATTCTTCTTGTACCAGGTGTATTTGTCCACAGGTGGGTTGGCATCACTGCTGCAGGTCAGAGTCACTGAACTGCCCTCCACTATTTCACCAGAGGGACTGACTGATACTGAGGTGTTCTTTGGAGCATCTAGTAAAGCAGAATGTGTCAGAGGGTCAGGACTGTAGTACACTACCTCAAATGACATCATGTCAAAAATAAGTTATATCTAAAGTCAGAGAACTATCTAAAACTATCACTGACACAAAACATGAACAAGAATACATTTGGAGATACTTTAGGACTTGAGTGTCTACTAAACTATTCTTCAAGTGTCTGAGGTACTGAACATTCTAACTATAGACATGCATACATCTATGACATTGTGTGTAATTTCTATGTAATGATGAATATTGAAAGATAAAGCAGTAATACTCTTCTTATTGATATTAAATGATTGATGCTTTCTAAGTAGAATAGTAGATGAATTCATACTCACACACTGCAGGAGAGTGGAGGTCCTCATGGTGTTCTACAGCACAGGAGTAACTGTCCGCATAATGACCCAACACTACTAGGGTATTACTAGAGTATTGTTGGGAAGTGGGCTCATCGAGACGTTGTCCGTTCTTATACCAAATGTAGGTGGGGTTGGGGTTGTCAGTCAGAGTACAGGTGGTGCTACAGGTCAGTGTCTTCTGTCCCTCTGCAGCAGGAGTCACCTTCACCTGCAGACCTGAAACAATATGTATAAAACCACATACACCTCTGTGTTAACAGGATAGTTAATATATGTGCTCCTGTAATTCAATATGATTTACAGTTGTATCATACAGTGTAGTATTACCTATGACAGACAGAGTTGTTCCTGGGAAACTATGATCCCATTCAAAGTAATTTGTTTTAAAAGTGAAGCGATACTCAGCTGAGTCCTCCTCTCTCAGATCTGTGATTCTCAGGGTGAAGGGACCTTCGTATGTTCCAGTGTACTCCACACGACCTGCATACCCTGGGTCTGTGGTTAGGTCTTCAGGGGTCGACTTATCACTTCTAAACCAGAATGACGATGTGGTGTAATAATAACCAACATAAATACAGGATATGTCCACTGTTGACCCCTTCAAGACACAGATTCTCCTCTTGGTGTAAGTCACTCTGCTGCAGCTCTGACCCTGAACACCTGAAACACAGTGACATAACAAGAGGTCAACTGGATTATATTCTCAGTTCTTTCTAGAAATGCTAAAAGTTCTCAAAGGACAAAAAGAAACCAACACACACAGAGGTTATACCGTTTTATGTATTAAAATTACACTCACACACTGCAGGAGAGTGGAGATCCTCATGGCCTTTTACAGCACAGGAGTAACTGTCTACATAGTTACTGGAGACTGAGTCTTTGTACTGGGGGGAGGTGCTCTCATCTAGATGTTGTCCGTTCTTGTACCAGATGTAGGTGGGGTTGTCAGTCAGAGTACAGGTGGTGCTACAGGTCAGTGTCTTATCCTGATGTCCACCAGTCACCTTCACCTGAAGACCTGGAGAATAAACAATATCACTGTAAATCCCTTTATCACTGACTTATCACTCTAATACTAAGATGGAAGAAATCCTATATTATACAGACTATAATACATACACACCACAACAATTTTCCAGAACTAATTGTAATTGAACATAACAGCTCTTTTTTACTGTACCTGTGACAGACAAAGTCATTCCAAGTTTGCCAGTATATGTCCCTCCTTCCTGATCTGTTTGTAATCTGAACCAGTAAGTTGCTGAGTCACTCTCTCTCAGGTCTGTGATTCTCAGGGTACAGTCTTTCTTCTTATTCCCATGATACTCCAGACGACCTGCATGCTCTGGGTCCTGACCTATATCTTCAGTCTCCATTTTAGTGAACCAGAAGGTTGATGTGAATTTATGACCTCTGGGATAGCTGAAAGAGCAGGTCAGCTTCACTGTTGACCCCTTCAAGGCACAGATACTCTGAGTGGTGTATGTCACACTCCAGCCATCCTGACCCAGTACAACTGAAATACAGTCACACAACACAACATTTATTAAATGAAAATTAAGCAAAAATGGCTCTCACTAACAGTATTGCTGGTCCACATTTTCTTGCCATAGTTGCTGAGTTGAGTGTGAATGGAAACCACAGATACACATCTCTCAATGAGGAGTGAAAGATAACTATATAAAGTGAAGTAGATACGACAAACAGAACAGAATAACATTATGACTCTTAACCTTTTAGACATGTTTGTAAATTGAAAAACAGGGCAACTTAAACAGTTATGAAAGGGACCATACCTGCCACAGACCAGAGAAAGATCACCAACACACTTCCTGCTGTTCTCAAGGCCATTGTTGCATCTCCCACCCTGCAGTCTTAGAAACATAAACAACAACTCACTCTATAGCTGGTGAATAACTACATACATCATCATTATAAACAACAACAACAACAATCACTTATTGAACAGATCTGTAGTACTGTAAACACATATTTCTACATTGATTGTTGTGAAGCTGTTTAATTCTCAGAACCCCAAATATAGGAGGATAAATGTTCAATCCTCTACGGTCCGTCAAGCTGTACAGCAGCCTGAAGACTGAACACCAGGTTAAATGATAGCTCCTATCCCCAAACTGTGAGAATAAACAGCCAGTGACACACACACACACACACACACACACACACACACACACACACACACACACACACACACACACACACACACACACACACACACACACACACACACACACACGCACCATCTGTAGTGAATGCCCATAAGGCCCATGGAGTCTGTATCAAAGTCTAGAGAGCTGGTTGTTATGGATGTAGAAAAGTTAAAACACATCCGACACAGTATAGATGTCAACCCTACTCCCTATCAGTCTGGTCCTAAAGGGCCGTCAGATAAATCCACTGTTTCATTCACACACACACACACTCAACCACGCCGGGGGAGACACTTTATGAATACTGGCCATGATGTGACAACCAAAACACAGCTCAAAACATAACAAGAACTAAAGGATACATTACCCTCAAGAATATGACTTATGACTAAATACAAATAACCAAAAACTATATTTCAAGATATTGTCAAGAGTACTTACAGAGTGAAGTGAAGGGGACAGGTCTTGTACAGTGAGTCAACTGACTGGTAGTGAGTGAAAACAAGAAGTAAGTGTTGAATCATTATAAAAGCAGTCAGAACACAAGTAGCTGATGCAGAACTGTCCTTCCTGTTTAGACATTAACATCCACGACAACCAGACCAACACGCCAGAAAAGGGCTGTTACTGTATTTGAACAGATATTGTGAAAAAGACAAGTCTGGGCATATATTTATTTTATTTAAAAAAATTGTCAATTTCCAATGTGGTCTTTTGCACTACATACAGAACCATGTAAACAATGTGCTGACTATACTATTTATAACGTTAACATTTTAATGAGCTACCTTGCCCTTCTGAGTTCTGTATATACAGGTCAAAGTTCCATGATGTCATTCAATTAGAACCCATTCCATTTATACACCCATGTCCATCACTCATCATCAGCTGCATCAAAGTGGTACTGAAGGTTCAGTGTTCTAGACTAGAGTTCTCCCTACTGGCATCTCAACATTACTGCAGGGTTCTAGACTAGAGCTCTCCCTACTGGCATCTCAACATTACTGCAGTGTTCTAGACTAGAGCTCTCCCTACTGGCATCTCAACATTACTGCAGTGTTCTAGACTAGAGTTCTCCCTACTGGCATCTCAACATTACTGCAGTGTTCTAGACTAGAGTTCTCCCTACTGGCATCTCAACATTACTGCAGTGTTCTAGACTAGAGCTCTCCCTACTGGCATCTCAAAATTACTGCAGTGTTCTAGACTAGAGCTCTCCCTACTGGCATCTCAACATTACTGCAGTGTTCTAGACTAGAGGTCTCCCTACTGGCATCTCAACATTACTGCAGTGTTCTAGACTAGAGCTCTCCCTACTGGCATCTCAACATTACTGCAGTGTTCTAGACTAGAGGTCTCCCTACTGGCATCTCAACATTACTGCAGTGTTCTAGACTAGAGCTCTCCCTACTGGCATCTCAACATTACTGCAGTGTTCTAGACTAGAGCTCCCCCTACTGGCATCTCAACATTACTGCAGTGTTCTAGACTAGAGGTCTACCTACTGGCATCTCAACATTACTGCAGTGTTCTAGACTAGAGGTCTACCTACTGGCATCTCAACATTACTGCAGTGTTCTAGACTAGAGGTCTACCTACTGGCATCTCAACATTACTGCAGTGTTCTAGACTAGAGATCCCCCTACTGGCATCTCAACATTACTGCAGTGTTCTAGATAGAGCTCTACCTACTGGCATCTCAACATTACTGCAGTGTTCTAGACTAGAGATCCCCCTACTGGCATCTCAACATTACTGCAGTGTTCTAGATAGAGCTCCACCTACTGGCATTTCAACATTACTGCAGCCTCCAGTCCTGATGTCGTCATTCATTTGGGAAGTAATAGGAATAAAATGAATGATGTTCCCGTCATTCCAGCCATTATAATGAACCCGTCCTCCTGTATACCAGCCTCCTCTGTTGTACAGTACTGGTAGAGGCTGTATCTAGAAAAGGCATCAATGAACATCACCATAGCCTGCTGTACTGACTGTGTGGTCTATTGTAGTCTGCTGTCCATAAATAATGCCATCTAGTTATCAAAAGCAATGTACAGTCTTTGTGCATATATTTTACCTATGGGTGGTCTCGGGAACCAAACCCATAACACTGCAGGTGCCATGTTCTACTAACTGAGCTACAGAGGACAATATTCTGTATAGTCTAATGTTTCTCACTGTGTCTCATGTTAATACTACTCCTAAACACAACCCACCATCACTGTGTCTCATGTTAATACTACTCCTAAACACAACCCACCATCACTGTGTCTCATGTTAATACTACTCCTAAACACAACCCACCATCACTGTGTCTCTTGTTAAAACTACTCCTAAACACAACCCACCATCACTGTGTCTCATGTTAATACTACTCCTAAACACAACCCACCATCACTGCGTCTCTTGTTAAAACTACTCCTAAACACAACACACCATCACTGTGTCTCTTGTTAAAACTACTCCTAAACACAACCCACCATCACTGTGTCTCATGTTAATACTACTCCTAAACACAACCCACAATCACTGTGTCTCATGTTAATACTACTCCTAAACACAACCCACATCACTGTGTCTCATGTTAATACTACTCCTAAACACAACCCACCATCACTGTGTCTCATGTTAATACTACTCCTAAACACAACCCACCATCACTGTGTCTCATGTTAATACTACTCCTAAACACAGCCCACCATCACTGTGTCTCATGTTAATGCTACTCTTAAACACAACCCACCATCACTGTGTCTCATGTTAATACTACTCCTAAACACAAGCCATCATCACTGTCTCTCATGTTAATACTACTCCTAAACACAACCCACCATCACAGTGTGTCATGTTAATACTACTCCTAAACACAACCCACCATCACTGTGTCTCATGTTAATACTACTCCTAAACACAACCTATCATCACTGTGTCTCATGTTAATACTACTCCTAAACACAACCCACCATCACTGTGACTCTTGTTAAAACTACTCCTAACCACAACCCACCATCACTGTGTCTCATGTTAATACTACTCCTAAAGACAACCCACCATCACTGTGACTCTTGTTAAAACTACTCCTAACCACAACCCACCATCACTGTGTCTCATGTTAATACTACTCCTAAACACAACCCACCATCACTGTCTCATGTTAATACTACTCCTAAACACAACCCACCATCACTGTCTCATGTTAATACTACTCCTAAACACAACCTACCATCACTGTCTCATGTTAATACTACTCCTAAACACAACCCACCATCACTGTGTCTCTTGTTAAAACTACTCCTAAACCTCTTATGAAACATCAACTCAATCACTCTTACTGTCACTCTTACTTTAGGTCATTTTCAAAAAAGTTCCCACTATAATGTATTCTTCTCTGACCGACACGTGTTTGTGAGAGTCTTACCTTATTAGGCTCACATTTAGCAGGCAAAAATGTTACTGTATAAGCAACATGTACAGTATATATCTCACAATCAAATGTTCAAAACAAGTATCCACTATAATCTACTACTATCAGAACCCTCACAATAACATGCAACCCTCTCCACTATAATCTACTACTCTCAGAACCCTCACAATAACATGCAAACCTCTCCACTATAGTCTACTACTCTCAGAACCCTCACAATAACATGCAAACCTCTCCACTATAATCTACTACTGTCAGAACCCTCACAATAACATGCAAACCTCTCCACTATAATCTACTACTCTCAGAACCCTCACAATAACATGCAAACCTCTCCACTATAATCTACTACTCTCAGAACCCTCACAATAACATGCAAACCTCTCCACTATAATCTACTACTCTCAGAACCCTCACAATAACATGCAAACCTCTCCACTATAGTCTACTACTCTCAGAACCCTCACAATAACATGCAAACCTCTCCACTATAATCTACTACTCTCAGAACCCTCACAATAACATGCAAACCTCTCCACTATAGTCTACTACTCTCAGAACCCTCACAATAACATGCAAACCTCTCCACTATAGTCTACTACTCTCAGAACCCTCACAATAACATGCAAACCTCTCCACTATAATCTACTACTCTCAGAACCCTCACAATAACATGCAAACCTCTCCACTATAGTCTACTACTCTCAGAACCCTCACAATAACATGCAACCCTCTCCACTATAATCTACTACTATCAGAACCCTCAAAATAACATGCAAACCTCTCCACTATAATCTACTACTGTCAGAACCCTCACAATAACATGCAAACCTCTCCACTATAATCTACTACTGTCAGAACCCTCACAATAACATGCAAACCTCTCCACTATAGTCTACTACTCTCAGAACCCTCACAATAACATGCAAACCTCTCCACTGTAATCTACTACTCTCAGAACCCTCACAATAACATGCAAACCTCTCCACTATAATCTACTACTGTCAGAACCCTCACAATAACATGCAAACCTCTCCACTATAATCTACTACTGTCAGAACCCTCACAATAACATGCAACCCTCTCCACTATAATCTACTACTCTCAGAACCCTCACAATAACATGCAAACCTCTCCACTATAATCTACTACTGTCAGAACCCTCACAATAACATGCAACCCTCTCCACTATAATCTACTACTCTCAGAACCCTCACAATAACATGCAACCCTCTCCACTATAATCTACTACTCTCAGAACCCTCACAATAACATGCAACCCTCTCCACTATAATCTACTACTCTCAGAACCCTCACAATAACATGCAACCCTCTCCACTATAATCTACTACTCTCAGAACCCTCACAATAACATGCAAACGTCTCCACTATAATCTACTACTCTCAGAACCCTCACAATAACATGCAAACCTCTCCACTATAATCTACTACTCTCAGAACCCTCACAATAACATGCAACCCTCTCCACTATAATCTACTACTCTCAGAACCCTCACAATAACATGCAAACGTCTCCACTATAATCTACTACTCTCAGAACCCTCACAATAACATGCAAAAGTCTGATACATGAAACCACACAGTATATCTCCCAATCAGATTCATATGCAAAAATACATCTACAGAGTAACCTGTACATAACAGCTAAACAAAACAACATAATTTCCAATAGCATCGCCATGCCCATAACAGAGGAATATGGTTCATGGCTATAGACAAATAATAAAATATACAGATTTTAAGATATTGTCAAGCATACTTACAGAGTGAAGGGGAGAGAGGTCTTGTAATGAACTATCTGTCAGTCTGAGGAAACAGACACTGACTGTGAGGTATGAGGTCTGTGGTTGACACAACTTTGAAGTAGTGAAAGACCATAGAGTTGGAATAAAGGCACACTAGCTACAAAGGCTGTTTAGGCATGGGCATAACATTGTATGCATCTTTTCAGTTTGTTTATCGACTGTCATTAAAATCATGGAGGTTGAAGAAGAAGAAATGTACTACTTTAAAATAGAGAGAGCCCTCAATTGTGCTGCCGATATTGTCACAGAACCCAGCATGAAAAGATGCAAAGCTGTGCCCTCTATCCAACTCTATGTCAGGGACCAAGACGCTGATTCAGATATGGCTTCCTTCCTCATTCACACAGGCTGTGTTCAAGAGCATCAAAACTGTGACTTGTGACGGGTAAATTATGACTGACTGACTTACAAATCAGCATGCATGATAAATAACTACCTCAGATTATTTGTAGATCAGTCAGTCTCCACTCGCCTTTAAAGTCGGCTGCAATGTCGAACACGGCCACATTTACATGCTTGACAGCCATTATGTCATACAATATTATAATAACTGTGTAATACGTTTAAAATATATATATATTTTTTAAGAATGACAGGCTAACCTGCAACATTTAAAAGAAAAACATTTTGTAACGGTGTTCCTCCTCCTCTTCATCCGAAGAGGAGGAGCAGGGATTGAACCAAAACGCAGCGTCGTGATTACATTTACATTTAAGTCATTTAGCAGACGCTCTTATCCAGAGCGACTTACAAATTGGTGCATTCACCTTATGACATCCAGTGGAACAGCCACTTTACAATAGTGCATCTAAATCTTTTAAGGGGGGGGGGGGGGTCAGAACGATTACTATATCCTATCCTAGGTATTCCTTAAAGAGGTGGGGTTTCAGGTGTTTCCGGAAGGTGGTGATTGACTCCGCTGTCCTGGCGTCGTGAGGGAGTTTGTTCCACCATTGGGGGGCCAGAGCAGCGAACAGTTTTGACTGGGCTGAGCGGGAACTGTACTTCCTCAGTGGTAGGGAGGCGAGCAGGCCAGAGGTGGATGAACGCAGTGCCCTTGTTTGGGTGTAGGGCCTGATCAGAGCCTGAAGGTACGGAGGTGCCGTTCCCCTCACAGCTCCGTAGGCAAGCACCATGGTCTTGTAGCGGATGCGAGCTTCAACTGGAAGCCAGTGGAGAGAGCGGAGGAGCGGGGTGACGTGAGAGAACTTGGGAAGGTTGAACACCAGACGGGCTGCGGCGTTCTGGATGAGTTGTAGGGGTTTAATGGCACAGGCAGGGAGCCCAGCCAACAGCGAGTTGCAGTAATCCAGACGGGAGATGACAAGTGCCTGGATTAGGACCTGCGCCGCTTCCTGTGTGAGGCAGGGTCGTACTCTGCGGATGTTGTAGAGCATGAACCTACAGGAACGGGCCACCGCCTTGATGTTAGTTGAGAACGACAGGGTGTTGTCCAGGATCACGCCAAGGTTCTTAGCGCTCTGGGAGGAGGACACAATGGAGTTGTCAACCGTGATGGCGAGATCATGGAACGGGCAGTCCTTCCCCGGGAGGAAGAGCAGCTCCGTCTTGCCGAGGTTCAGCTTGAGGTGGTGATCCGTCATCCACACTGATATGTCTGCCAGACATGCAGAGATGCGATTCGCCACCTGGTCATCAGAAGGGGGAAAGGAGAAGAATAATTGTGTGTCGTCTGCATAGCAATGATAGGAGAGACCATGTGAGGTTATGACAGAGCCAAGTGATTTGGTGTATAGCGAGAATAGGAGAGGGCCTAGAACAGAGCCCTGGGGGACACCAGTGGTGAGAGCACGTGGTGAGGAGACAGATTCTCGCCACGCCACCTGGTAGGAGCGACCTGTCAGGTAGGACGCAATCCAAGCGTGGGCCGCGCCGGAGATGCCCAACTCGGAGAGGGTGGAGAGGAGGATCTGATGGTTCACAGTATCGAAGGCAGCCGATAGGTCTAGAAGGATGAGAGCAGAGGAGAGAGAGTTAGCTTTAGCAGTGCGGAGCGCCTCCGTGATACAGAGAAGAGCAGTCTCAGTTGAATGACTAGTCTTGAAACCTGACTGATTTGGATCAAGAAGGTCATTCTGAGAGAGATAGCAGGAGAGCTGGCCAAGGACGGCACGTTCAAGAGTTTTGGAGAGAAAAGAAAGAAGGGATACTGGTCTGTAGTTGTTGACATCGGAGGGATCGAGTGTAGGTTTTTTCAGAAGGGGTGCAGCTCTCGCTCTCTTGAAGACGGAAGGGACGTAGCCAGCGGTCAGGGATGAGTTGATGAGCGAGGTGAGGTAAGGGAGAAGGTCTCCGGAAATGGTCTGGAGAAGAGAGGAGGGGATAGGGTCAAGCGGGCAGGTTGTTGGGCGGCCGGCCGTCACAAGATGCGAGATTTCATCTGGAGAGAGAGGGGAGAAAGAGGTCAGAGCACAGGGTAGGGCAGTGTGAGCAGAACCAGCGGTGTTGTTTGACTTAGCAAACGAGGATCGGATGTCGTCGACCTTCTTTTCAAAATGGTTGACGAAGTCATCTACAGAGAGGGAGGAGGGGGGGGGAGGGGGAGGAGGATTCAGGAGGGAGGAGAAGGTGGCAAAGAGCTTCCTAGGGTTAGAGGCAGATGCTTGGAATTTAGAGTGGTAGAAAGTGGCTTTAGCAGCAGAGACAGAAGAGGAAAATGTAGAGAGGAGGGAGTGAAAGGATGCCAGGTCCGCAGGGAGGCGAGTTTTCCTCCATTTCCGCTCGGCTGCCCGGAGCCCTGTTCTGTGAGCTCGCAATGAGTCGTCGAGCCACGGAGCGGGAGGGGAGGACCGAGCCGGCCTGGAGGATAGGGGACATAGAGAGTCAAAGGATGCAGAAAGGGAGGAGAGGAGGGTTGAGGAGGCAGAATCAGGAGATAGGTTGGAGAAGGTTTGAGCAGAGGGAAGAGATGATAGGATGGAAGAGGAGAGAGTAGCGGGGGAGAGAGAGCGAAGGTTGGGACGGCGCGATACCATCCGAGTAGGGGCAGTGTGGGAAGTGTTGGATGAGAGCGAGAGGGAAAAGGATACAAGGTAGTGGTCGGAGACTTGGAGGGGAGTTGCAATGAGGTTAGTGGAAGAACAGCATCTAGTAAAGATGAGGTCAAGCGTATTGCCTGCCTTGTGAGTAGGGGGGGAAGGTGAGAGGGTGAGGTCAAAAGAGGAGAGGAGTGGAAAGAAGGAGGCAGAGAGGAATGAGTCAAAGGTAGACGTGGGGAGGTTAAAGTCACCCAGAACTGTGAGAGGTGAGCCGTCCTCAGGAAAGGAGCTTATCAAGGCATCAAGCTCATTGATGAACTCTCCGAGGGAACCTGGAGGGCGATAAATGATAAGGATGTTAAGCTTGAAAGGGCTGGTAACTGTGACAGCATGGAATTCAAAGGAGGCGATAGACAGATGGGTAAGGGGAGAAAGAGAGAATGACCACTTGGGAGAGATGAGGATGATAAGACATGATATTTATTTAAACAAGACACAAAACGAACTATACTTGATTAACTAACAAAATAACAAAACGAATGTAGACTGACCTGAACGTAAGAACTTACATGAAACACGAAGAACGCATGAACAGGAAAACTGACTACTGTCACGGTGCTGACTTTTGCCCGTCGCCTACAGCAAAGCCTCTACCCCGTCTTCTGGCTAGGCAGAGTACTTTAGGATTTTAGTCACTTCGGTGTGACCAGGGCCTAGCCGTGCGGCCCTACCAACCCTTCTATTTATTCACACTGGCCCTTCGCGTGAGTTGGGTTTGTTCCTTCGTTCACGTTGTCACTCCCTTATTTTCCGGTCTAGTGTGGGGCCTTGGATAGATGAGTACTTTATTACTTTATGTTTATAGATTCCTCCTATATTTCCCTTAACCCGTCTCTTCCTCTCTTGTATACCAATACCTAATAATTAACTTCTGTTAGTTATTATGCTCGTCAGCTAGTAGTCACTTGGAAACTAGTATTGTTATACGTTTGATTTTTCCAAAGATATATTATTGTCCACACAATGAAATATTCTTTAGTGCTATCCCTTTAACCTATAACCAGGGTCACTTTCCGTTTAGTGAGAGTGTCAAAGGCGTTCGCTCTCCAGGTAGGTTCCCTGGCCTAGTTGTCAAAGTTTCAAGCATTTATTTAAGTCACTCTGTTTTTTGTCATATACACGTTATTACAGTTAAATGGTTATACAGTCCTAATACATCAATAATGCTCAATCAATCCTTAATGCGTTATGCTATGCCAAATAGTATTGCAAATATTATCAGCTTAAACACTTCCTATAACTCTTAAAATAAAGCAAATAACAATATATTTACCTTACTGCTCTATTCCCTTGGTCCTTCCCGAAACTGGTGTCTATAAGAGTAATATTGGCAGCCTCTGCTGTGTATAATATTTTAATCTCTTATTGTCTCCCAATTTCTTAAGGTTACACTTTTCACTGCCTACTGCTTAGATACTGACCCCTTTTAGTGACTCTTGGCTCTCTACGAGGCTTACTTATTTCTGGGCTTTTTCAATCCTTCAAATTGAAGTTGTCTCTGGTACTCCCAAGGATAGCGCTTGTTGCTCTCTAGGGGATTTCTCTCCTACACAACTGCTTCCTTTTAATGGAGCGACTTTCCAGAATACAACACAACTCTCAAGATATACCAGTCAATATAATGCTCGTGCCTTAATGTCAAAGTAGTCAATACAAGCAGAGTATAGTGAAGAGTAATTTACCTTGCCTGATGATTCCCTATGATGTGATGTCCACATCATATGTGTCGAGGATCATGCACTAGGCACGGACCTCTCCTCCTTTTATACCTCTCTTAAGACACTCAGTTCAGGGGAAGGCACTTGAGAGTGCAATCGATTTGTCACATTTTGCCACCACTACTTCTCTTGTAGCATGCTCAAAATTTTTCGGTGGGACTCAGTCCAATGTTAAGTCTTTCAGCACTGATGCCCATAAATCTTCTTCCGCTGGGGCGTCAGTTTGGTCGAGCGGTTCATACCACTCTCCCTCAGCCTTCATGCTGATTGGTTCTTGTTTTATGTCTAGCTCTTTTTGAACCTGTTCATTTGTCTCCTCATACCAGTCTCCCTCAGTCTTCATGTCGAGGGGTTCTTGTTTTATGTCCAGTTCTTTTAGGTCTTGTTCATTTGGCTCCCTCTGCTGGTTGATTTCCGTTGTGGCAGTCATTCCCCATTCTATAATTGGTCCTAGGGCCCACGGGGGTAGCTCTGGATGTGGCCTGATTTCTAGGGGAGGGGTCTGATTTCTTTTACTTTTCGTTACACTACATTAAACGAACGAACAAACAAAACCAAAACAGTCCCGTGTGGCGTAACATACACTGACACAGGAGACAACCACCCACAACAAACAATGTGAAAACACCTACCTTAATATGGCTCTCAATAAGAGGAAATGAAAACCACCTGCCTCTAATTGAGAGCCATATCAGGTCACCCTTAAACCAACATAGAAACACATAACATAGACTACCCACCCAAACTCACGCCCTGACCGTCAAACACATACAAAATAACAGAAAACCGGTCAGGAACGTGACAAGGTGCGTACTCCGAACGCACCACCAAAAGTCAAGGGGAGGGTCTGGGTGGGCGTCTGACCACGGTGGTGGCTCAGGCTCTGGGCGAGGTCCCCACCCCACCATAGTCAAACCCAGCTTCCGTATTCCCCTCTGAATGACCACCCTCCTATTCCACCCACTTAATTTAAAGGGTACCGTCGAGATAAGGGGCAGCACCGGGATAAGGTAGCTCAAGACAGAGAGGTAGGTCAGGATAGAGAGGTAGGTCAGGATAGAGGGGCAACTCCGGACTGAAGGGCAGCTCCGGACAGAGAGACAGCTCTGGACTGAGGGGCAGTTCTGGATGGCTGGCTCTGGCGGATCCTGGCTGGACGGCTCTGGCGGATCCTGGCTGGACGGCTCTGGCGGATCGTGGCTGGACAGCTCATGGCTGGCTGACGGATCTGGCTGCTCATGGCTGGCTGACGGATCTGGCTGCTCATGGCTGGCTGACGGATCTGGCTGCTCATGGCTGGCTGACGGATCTGGCTGCTCATGGCTGGCTGACGGATCTGGCTGCTCATGGCTGGCTGACGGATCTGGCTGCTCATGGCTGGCTGGCGGATCTGGCTGCTCATGGCTGGCTGGCGGATCTGGCAGATCCTGTCTGGTTGGCGGCTCTTGCAGATCCTGTCTGGTTGGCGGCTCTGGCAGATCCTGTCTGGTTGGCTGCTCTGGCAGATCCTGACTGACAAATGGCTCTAGCGACTCCTGACTGACTAACGGCTCTGACGGCTCGGGACAGACGGGCGGCTCTAATGGCTCGGGACAGACGGATGGCTCAGATGGCGCTGGGGAGACGGAAGGCTCAGATGGCGCTGGGGAGACGGATGGCTCAGATGGCGCTGGGGAGACGGATGGCTCAGATGGCGCTGGGCAGACGGATGGCTCAGATGGCGCTGGGGAGACGGAAGGCTCAGATGGCGCTGGGGAGACGGATGGCTCAGATGGCGCTGGGGAGACGGATGGCTCAGATGGCGCTGGGGAGACGGATGGCTCAGATGGCGCTGGGCAGACGGATGGCTCAGATGGCGCTGGGCAGACGGATGGCTCTGGCCGGATGAGGCGCACTGTAGGCCTGGTGCGTGGTGCCGGAACTGGAGGCACCGGACTGGAGACACGCACTTCAAGGCTAGTGCGGGGAGCAGGGACAGGGCACACTGACCTCTCGAAGCGCACTATAGGCCTGGTGCATGGTACCGGCACTGGTGGTACCGGGCTAAGGGCACGCACCTCAGGGCGAGTGCGGGGAGAAGGAACAGTGCGTACAGGGCTCTGGAGACGCACAGGTGGCTTAGTGCGTGGTGCCGGAACTGGAGGCACTGGGCTGGAGACACGCACCATAGGGAGAGTGCGTGGAGGAGGAACAGGGCTCTGGAAACGCACTGGAAGCCTGGTGCGTGGTGTAGGCACTGGTGGTACTAGGCTGGGGCGGGAAGGTGGCGCCGGAAATACCGGACCGTGCAGGCGTACTGGCTCCCTTGAGCATTGAGCCTGCCCAACCTTACCTGGTTGAATACTCCCCGTCGCCCGACCAGTGCGGGGAGGTGGAATAACCCGCACCGGGCTATGTAGGCGAACCGGGGACACCATGCGTAAGGCTGGTGCCATGTAAGCCGGCCCGAGGAGGCGTACTGGTGGCCAGATATGTAGGGCCGGCTTCATGACATCCGACTCAACGCTCAATCTAGCCCTACCAGTGCGGGGAGGTGGAATAACCCGCACCGGGCTATGCACACGTACAGGAGACACCGTGCGCTCTACTGCGTAACACGGTGTCTGCCCGTACTCCCGCTCTCCACGGTTAGCCTGAGAAGTGGGCGCAGGTCTCCTACCTGCCCTTGGCCCACTACCTCTTAGCCCCCACCCCCAAGAAATGTTTTGGGTTTCTTCTCGGGCTTCCTTGCTAGCCGCGTACCTTCATGTCTGCGGTTTTGGGCTTGATTCTCCGGCTTCCAGCCTTGCTTCCTCCTCATATCGCCGCCTCTCTGCTTTCGCTGCCTCCAGCTCAGCTTTGGGGCGGCGATATTCTCCTGGTTGAGCCCAAGGTCCTTTGCCTTCTAGGTCGTCCTCCCATGTCCATTTCTCCAAATAATTCAGCCTCTCCTGTTGCTGCTGCTTGGTCCTGGATTGGTGGGTGGTTCTGTAACGGTGTTCCTCCTCCTCTTCATCCGAAGAGAAGGAGCAGGGGTTGAACCAAAACGCAGCGTCGTGATAAGACATGATATTTATTTAAACAAGACACAAAACGAACTATACTTGATTAACTAACAAAATAACAAAACGAATGTAGACTGACCTGAACGTAAGAACTTACATGAAACACTAAGAACGCATGAACAGGAAAACTGACTACATAAAACGAACGAACAAACAAACAAAACCGAAACAGTCCCGTGTGGCGTAACACACACTGACACAGGAGACAACCACCCACAACAAACAATGTGAAAACACCTACCTTAATTTGGCTCTCAATCAGAGGAAATGAAAACCACCTGCCTCTAATTGAGAGCCATTTCAGGTCACCCTTAAACCAACATAGAAACACATAACATAGACTACCCACCCAAACTCACGCCCTGACCGTCAAACACATACAAAATAACAGAAAACCGGTCAGGAACGTGACACATTTTGTATGAATTGTCTTAAACTTTGAGCTTATTTACAACATGATGCATAAATTACACTGAATCATACTTTATCTAAATTAGGTAGTAATTCATAATTGTATGTAAAAAAAAAAAGGTGTGATTATGGTGTAACTTCTCTTTCTCATTAATGCCATTGCTCAATAATGTCTGACAGCAATACAAAGTACATCATTTCAACACATCAAGATAAACTTGGTCCGAGACTTTACACATTTAAAAGCTGTTGTCAATGTTATCAATACCAGTCACTGAGAAAAGTACATTATATAATAAAAACATCTCTAAATGGCCAAACCCCACAGGAAAAGAGCAGAAGCACAGTCTATCTTATTTATCATCAATATACATACTTATCACTACAAGGAAAGAGAATTCAACTCCAAATTTACTAAAAAGTTAAAGCTATGGAAAACATTCTGTATAGCATAACAATATGATAGCAATATGATAGCAGGAGAACAGAGGTGTGAGGCCTAGCTTTGGTTCGATGCTGTAGCTCTTCAGTCCAAGTTCTGTTTTGGAGCTCTTCAGTCCAGGTTTGTGTTGGTTCTCTTCAGTCCAGGTTCTGTGGTGGTTTCCTTCAGTCCAGGTTCTGTTTTGGTTCTCTACAGTCCAGGTTCTCTTCAGTTCTCACAATTGGAGGGTTGAGCATTTCTCTGCTGTTATATCAAACTCCATATTAATGCCCATGATTTGGGAATGAAATGTTCTGTGAGCAGGTGTCCACATGCTTTTGTTGTGTTGTTGTGTCATGTTGTGTATATACACTGAGTGTACAAAACATTAAGGACACCTTCCTAATATTGAGTTACACCCCCCACTTTTGCCCTCAGAACAGCTTCAATTTGTCAGGGCATGGACTTACAAGGTTCCGAAAGCATTCCACAGGGATGCTGGCCCATGTTGACTCCAATGCTTCCCACAGTTGTCAAGTTGGCTGGATGTCCTTTGGGTGGTGGACCATTCTTGATACACACAGCGCTTGATGGGTGGCTACTTTGAAGAATCTCAAATATAAAATATATTTTGACTTGTTTATTAACAATTTTTTGGTTACTACATGATTCCATGTGTGTTAGTCTTCACTATTATTCTACAACGTAAAACTAGTACACATAAAGAAAAACCCTGGAATGAGTAGGTGTGCCCAATCTTTTGACTGGTACTGTATATAGAGTGTAATGTGAATATTTGTGTTCTTTATACAGGGCACATTTGAAAAAGTGACCTAGTTCTCAATATGTACTCCATGTTAAAATAAAGGTTAAATAAAATAAATAAACATTATTTGGGGTTGAGTATGATAAAAGGTATCTCTCCATGGGATCTCCACTCTCCCCTCCACTCCTAGGCCCTCTCTGTCCCCAAAGAGAGACACCTACCTGGGAAGGTCAGACAACAGTTAGGGGGTCAAGAGCCACGCCATGTTGGAGACCATAGCACTCATTCTATATGACATCATATTCTCACATTCTCACTGAACAATTATCTATTTTATTTGCACTAAACAATGATGTATTTTATTCTATAACTACTAGTTGGACAAAATGGTGGACTGTTATTCTTCGAAGGACAAAATGCTTTAAAAGAAGCTTTAATCTCAATGCCTGGTCTGAACTTGTTAACTGTGAGGTGTATTATTATCAATCATCGACATTCCAGAATGTTCCATCTCTCAGTGTTCTGGAATGGAATGCCCCCGCTGACTGAATTACCCACCACACTCCAAACATCCATGTTACGTCATATTGTGTCTGTGTGTTTTAAAAATGACAATTAGTAATATTTCATGTAACTGGTTGTGTGTCCAGGTAACGGACATTTTTTATTACCTTTATTTATCTAGGCAAGTCAGTTAAGAACAAATTCTTATTTTCAACGAAGGCCTACCAGGGAACAGTGGGTTAACTGCCTTGTCAGGGGTAGAATGTCAGATTTTATCTTGTCAGCTCAGGGATTCGATCTCTCAACCTCTACGGTTACTAGTCCAACGCTCTAACCACTAGGCTACCTGCCACCTATTGACCCTCCTGAAAGTGTCTGTGTATATTGTGTACATTCATGATGATGGTGATGAAGGTGGATTAACCACTATTGGTATGCAAACCAATGTACATTTCTTATTTATAGTTACTGTATGTACTGTACAGTAGAAGAGGTGTGATTTTGAAAGCTTTCCATTTTGTCTCCATTGAAGATACTGTTATAACAAGGTGAAAACAATGACGATGAAGTTTATTCTTTAAAAAAGTCACTTCACACACTAGCTTACAAAAAAAACAGTTGAAAAAAGCAATAAGAAACCTTGCATCAAGCAGAACTCTTTCCTGGACATAAAAACATTTTTTTTTTACCAAACTTCTACTACGTGTATCATCTAACAGTACAATATGAAGTAATACAATATAATAGAAGCAGATATAATTACTTTCTTGTCTGATGATTGTTTCAGACATATAACATAAAAACATATATTGCTATAAAATATCACTGGACCTTGAGGTTGCCTACTTCAGAAATACAACATTTTGGGAAAAAGATATTGTAATCAGAAATGTTAACAATTTTACTTAAAAATTTTTTTTTTAAGGTCCTTCTTATTCATCATAGATTAAAAGGCATAACTGACCCTAGATCAGCACTCCTACTCTGAGTGTGAATAGAGCAGTCCTGTCTGACTCAGTTTGTACAGCATGGTGCATGGGTTCTATTCCTGCTTGTCACGCCCTGACCATAGAGAGCCCTTGGTTCTCTATGATGTTTTAGGTCAGGGCATGACTAGGGGGTGTTCTAGTCTTTTAATTTCTATGTTGGTGCTCTTAGTATGGTTCCCAATTAGAGGCAGCTGATGTTCGTTGTCTCTAATTTGGGATCATACGTAATGGTTCCCTGTTTCCACCTGCTTTGTGGGATATTGTTTTGTGTGAGTGCATTCAGCACCACGTAGTTCATGTATGTTTATTGTTTTTGGTTTAAGTTTCACTGCAAATAAATATGTGGAACCCAACTCACACTGGGCCTTGGTCAGTCCATTTTAATGAGCGTGACACTGCTGGGACTACCCATACGAGAAATGTATTCGAACATGACTGTAATGACTGAGTGAATTTGGATAAAAGTGTCTGTTGGATGGAAAATATTATTATATACAATTATAAACTGGGTGGTTTGGGTCCTGGATGCTGATTGGCTGAAACAGCATTTCAGAAGTGTATACTGTATATCAGACAATATACCACGGGTATGACGCAAAAATACTTGTTTACAGTTCAATTTATGTTGGTAACCAGTTTATAATAGCAAAAGGTACCTCAGGGGTTTGCAGTATATGGTCAATATACCACGGCATATTCACTCAGAACAGCCCTTAGCCGTGGTACAGTCCATATACCACAAACCCCTGAAGTTTGTTATTGCTATTATCAACTTAAGCAATAAGGCCTGAGGAGGTGTGGTATATGGCCAATATACCATGGCTAAGGGCTGTTCTTATGCACAACGCAACACCGAGTACTTGGATACAGCCCTTAGCCGTGGTATATTGGCCACATACCACAAACCCCCGATGTGCCATATTCCTACTAGAAACTGGTGACCAACATAAATAGACCAGTAAATAGTAATTTTATGTCATAGTGATAAACCACACCTTTCAGCAAATCAGCATTCAGGCCTCGAACCTACTGGTTTACATTGGCCAATATTCACTTAGTTTGAATATACAGGTCCAGATATACAAGGTTTTTGTAAAACTTGTTCTGTTCTTGTCTTCTTGTTTCTGAGTTTGTTGTGTTCATGTCTTCTTGTTTCTGAGTTTGTTGTGTTCAGGTCTTCTTGGTTCTGGGTTTGATGACTGTACTGTAGATATCAGAGGGATCCACCTCAGCTGCTTGTACTGCTGCTGGTCTGAGGAGAGAGAAACAGAAATGAAACAAAGGCTGAGTCCCAAATGGAACCCTATACCCTTTATAGTGCACTATGTTTGACCAGGGCCTATAGGGCTCGGTCAAAAGTAGTGCACTAAATAGGGAATAGAGTGCCATTTTGAACCCATCACTCATTATAGTCATGTCATGGTAATTGTCTTGAGATGTCCATTGTTGGGTTGGTAGATTAAGGAAATGACATCACTAGTAGTCACTAGGAGTCAACTGTTTTGCGTATTGATGACATCTCCTACAATAAGCAGCAGCATATGAATGACCTTATTGCAGAATATGGACACTGGGGGGCAGCAGTGAGGCGGTTATATTTCACAGCATCTTATTGCACATCCTCGTCCTGTTTCTGTTGTTGAGGCATGAATAACCTTAATGCAGAATATGCATTATTGATGACATCATCATTGTCTACTCCTCCAATGAGCACATGGCCCTAACTACATATGAGGACACCGAATGTCTATTTTGAAAATAATAATAATAGCCTAATACAGATACTGTACACAATAAAGACAATTAATTATGCATCAACTTCTAAATATTGCTCCCAGCACGTTGTTCAAAGCTTATTTTCTTGATCTGACTAATCGCTCCTGCCTCTTTGCGAACGATTGGAATCATGAACTGTGATTTGTTCGTTATGTTTGCCTGCTTCCCCCGGATCTTCCTCCCTGATTTGCTTTTCAGCAGCACATTCACCATTCTCTCAAACGGCTAATTCCCTTTCTCGCTGAACAGGCCGAGGGCAACGTGAAACGAAATACCGCAACTAGCAGATAGCTCTGCTGACAATCTGTTTGCGAGATGCCGAACAAAAGGCATTTTTTAAATCTCTCACAACTCCTGCCGCGTCTACAGACATCCACCAAACAAAAAATCCCTCTCAGAGAATGAGTGCACAACTGGTAAATCGTCTCTTATAGATAACATTACATACTGTATGTCAGTCAGGTCGGGGGCATAGCTGCCAGCAGACATTTCTATTGCAGTAACATTGAAGTGGTCTGGTTAATATTACTTACACGGTACCCAAACCGACTGCGCGTGTGCGCCATCGTGCGCTATCGTGCATACATTGATTTTCTCTCCCTACACCAAACGCGATCACGACACGCAGGTTAAAATATCCAAACAAACTCTGAACAAATGACATTCATTTGGGGACAGGTCGAAAAGCATTAAACATGTATGGCAATTTAGCTAGTTAGCTTGCACTTGCTAGCTAATTTGTCCTATTTAGCTAGCTTGCACTTGCTAGCTAATTTGTCCTGGGATATAAACATTGAGTTGTTATTTTACCTGAAATGCACAAGGTCCTCTACTCCGACAATTAATCCACACATAAACGGCCAACCGAATCGTTTCTATTCATTTCTCCTCCTTCCAGGCTTTTTCATCTTTGAACTTATATGGTGATCGCATCTAAACTTTCATAGTATTACCACGATGACCGGCAAAACAGTTCGTCTTTCAATCACCCACGTGGGTATAACCAATGAGGAGATGGCACGTGGGTACCTGCTTCTATAAACCAATGAGGAGAAGGGAGAGGCAGGACTTTCAGCGCGATCTGCGTCAGAAATAGAAAGGAGTTCTATTTTAGCCCTTGGCATGGCAGACGCTCGTTGGCGCACGCGAGCAGTGTGGGTGCAATAATTAAATAACATGGATTTCTACATTTATTTTGCGACGCTCACGCACACGACATGTCCGGTCTGGTGAGCATGTTAGCCAGCTAGAAGGATGAAGTAAGAAGCTAACGTTAAACAGAGCCTACCTCAGCAGGAGCAACAAATACACTACTAAGTCCTTTACAGAGAGTAGGCTACTGAGACAGACAGTGATGTGGGGCTCAGTGGAGAGCCTGAGGCAGGCTGTAATGCAGGTAGAAGTAGAGGAGACCGAGAGAGAGAAGAAGCAAGCAGAGAGAGAGGTTTTTACAGTGGTTCCCAAACTTGGGGCCGGGGCCTCATGTGGGGTCCCCTGAGAAAATCTGTACTAATATAATCAAACACTTTAGGAACATAAAAAGTAAATGTTTCAATATGAACATCTCCACAGAACCTTTCTTCCCTATATAGCTATATACAGTGGGCCAAAAAAGTATTTAGTCAGCCACCAATTGTGCAAGTTCTCCCACTTAAAAAGATGAGAGAGGCCTGTAATTTTCATCATAGGTACACTTCAACTATGACAGACAAAATGAGGAAAAAAAATCCAGAAAATCACATTGTAGGACTTTTAATGAATTTATTTGCAAATTATGGTGGAAAATAAGTATTTGGTCACCTACAAACAAGCAATATTTCTGGCTCTCACAGACCTGTAACTTCTTCTTTAAGAGGCTCCTCTGTCCTCCACTCGTTACCTCTATTAATTGCACCTGTTTGAACTTGTTATCAGTATAAAAGACACCTGTCCACAACCTCAAACAGTCACACTCCAAACTCCACTATGGGCAAGACCAAAGAGCTGTCAAAGGACACCAGAAACAAAATTGTAGACCTGCACCAGGCTGGGAAGACTGAATCTGCAATAGGTAAGTAGCTTGGTTTGAAGAAATCAACTGTGGGAGCAATTATTAGGAAATGGAAGACATACAAGACCACTGATAATCTCCCTCGATCTGGGGCTCCACGCAAGATCTCACCCCGTGGGGTCAAAATGATCACATGAACGGTGAGCAAAAATCCCAGAACCACATGGGGGGACCTAGTGAATGACCTGCAGAGAGCTGGGACCAAAGTAACAAAGCCTACCATCAGTAACACACTACGCCGCCAGGGACTCAAATCCTGCAGTGCCAGACGTGTCCCCCTGCTTAAGCCAGTACATGTCCAGGCCCGTCTGAAGATTGCTAGAGAGCATTTGGATGATCCAGAAGAAGATTGGGAGAATGTGATATGGTCAGATGAAACCAAAATATACGTTTTTGGTAAAAACTCAACTCGTCGTGTTTGGAGGACAAAGAATGCTGAGTTGCATCCAAAGAACACCATACCTACTGTGAAGCATGGGGGTGGAAACATCATGCTTTGGGGCTGTTTTTCTGCAAAGGGACCAGGACGACTGATCCGTGTAAAGGAAAGAATGAATGGGGCCATGTATCGTGAGATTTTGAGTGAAAACCTCCTTCCATCAGCAAAGGCATTGAAGATGAAACGTGGGTCTTTCAGCATGACAATGATCCCAAACACACCGCCCGGGCAACGAAGGAGTGGCTTCGTAAGAAGCATTTCAAGGTCCTGGAGTGGCCTAGCCAGTCTCCAGATCTCAATCCCATAGAAAATCTTTGGAGGGAGTTGAAAGTCCGTGTTGCCCAGCAACAGCCCCAAAACATCACTGCTCTAGAGGAGATCTGCATGGAGGAATGGGCCAAAATACCAGCAACAGTGTGTGAAAACCTTGTGAAGACTTACAGAAAACGTTTGACCTCTGTCATTCCCAACAAAGGGTATATAAGTATTGAGATAAACTTTTGTTATTGACCAAATACTTATTTTCCACCATAATTTGCAAATAAATTCATTAACAATCCTACAATGTGATTTCCTGTAATTTTTTTCTCATTTTGTCTGTCATAGTTGAAGTGTACCTATGATGAAAATTACAGGCCTCTCTCATCTTTTTAAGTGGGAGAACTTGCACAATTGGTGGCTGACTAAATACTTTTTTGCCCCACTGTATATACACTGCTCAAAAAAATAAAGGGAACACTTAAACAACACAATGTAACTCCAAGTCAATCACACTTCTGTGAAATCAAACTGTCCACTTAGGAAGAAGCAACACTGATTGACAATACATTTCACATGCTGTTGTGCAAATGGAATAGACAAAAGGTGGAAATTATAGGCAATTAGCAAGACACCCCCAATAAAGGAGTGATTCTGCAGGTGGTGACCACAGACCACTTCTCAGTTCCTATGCTTCCTGGCTGATGTTTTGGTCACTTTTAAATGCTGGCGGTGCTCTCACTCTAGTGGTAGCATGAGACGGAGTCTACAACCCACACAAGTGGCTCAGGTAGTGCAGCTCATCCAGGATGGCACATCAATGCGAACTGTGGCAAGAAGGTTTGCTGTGTCTGTCAGCGTAGTGTCCAGAGCATGGAGGCGCTACCAGGAGACAGGCCAGTACATCAGGAGACGTGGAGGAGGCCGTAGGAGGGCAACAAATCAGCAGCAGGACCGCTACCTCCGCCTTTGTGCAAGGAGGAGCACTGCCAGAGCCCTGCAAAATGACCTCCAGCAGGCCACAAATGTGCATGTGTCTGCTCAAACGGTCAGAAACAGACTCCATGAGGGTGGTATGAGGGCCCGACGTCCACAGGTGGGGGTTGTGCTTACAGCCCAACACCGTGCAGGACGTTTGGCATTTGCCAGAGAACACCAAGATTGGCAAATTCGCCACTGGCGCCCTGTGCTCTTCACAGATGAAAGCAGGTTCACACTGAGCACATGAGCACATGTGACAGACGTGACAGAGTCTGGAGACGCCGTGGAGAACGTTCTGCTGCCTGCAACATCCTCCAGCATGACCGGTTTGGCGGTGGGTCAGTCATGGTGTGGGGTGGCATTTCTTTGTGGGGCCGCACAGCCCTTCATGTGCTCGCCAGAGGTAGCCTGACTGCCATTAGGTAACGAGATGAGATCCTCAGAGCCCTTGTGAGACCATATGCTGACACATGCACATTTGTGGCCTGCTGGAGGTCATTTTGCAGGGCTCTGGCAGTGCTCCTCCTTGCACAAAGGCGGAGGTAGCGGTCCTGCTGCTGGGTTGTTGCCCTCCTACGGCCTCCTCCACGTCTCTTGATGTACTGGCCTGTCTCCTGGTAGCGCCTCCATGCTCTGGACACTACGCTGACAGACACAGCAAACCTTCTTGCCACAGTTCGCATTGATGTGCCATCCTGGATGAGCTGCACTACCTGAGCCACTTGTGTGGGTTGTAGACTCCGTCTCATGCTACCACTAGAGTGAAAGCACCGGCAGCATTTAAAAGTGACCAAAACATCAGCCAGGAAGCATAGGAACTGAGAAGTGGTCTGTGGTCACCACCTGCAGAATCACTCCTTTATTGGGGGTGTCTTGCTAATTGCCTATAATTTCCACCTTTTGTCTATTCCATTTGCACAACAGCATGTGAAATGTATTGTCAATCAGTGTTGCTTCTTCCTAAGTGGACAGTTTGATTTCACAGAAGTGTGATTGACTTGGAGTTACATTGTGTTGTTTAAGTGTTCCCTTTATTTTTTTGAGCAGTGTATATATAAAGATATGTTTCAATACAATATGAACACCTCCACAGCACCTATCTTCCCTGTAGTCCTACATTATAATACTATCAACATGCAAACAGCACAGCGCTAAAAATGTCACACGTTTTTGTTTTGTCGCTGATTAGTGTGTTTGGTTGTAAATCAAGCAAACTTCTCCTTTAATGCTGTGTGTTCACAATGTTCTAGTATTGACTCCATGTTGTTGTAATGGCAGAATCTGCTCACTGGGTGGCAGCACTGAGGAGGTTGAATTTCACAGCAGCGTATTGGACATCTTGGTCCTGTTTCTGTGGTTGATGCAGCTGGACGGTGGAGTACAGAGGCACTTCCTGGTTTTTGGAGCTAGAGAAGTGGACGCTGGCGTAGTGAACATCATCCTGGTCGTCTGTGGCTGCTGTCTGTGCTGCAGTAGAGGTCATGGCCATACCTGAGATGTTGTCATACACTGAACTAGAGTCTCCCTGATGGAAAGAAAGAACAGACAACATGAGTGGAAATGTTCCACAAAGAATACACAGTCAACACAGTCATCTTCTGATTCCAACAGACTCACCTGTCCATCGTCTGCTGTGTCTCTTGTGTTGGAAGTGGATGTGGAGACCTTCTTCCTGTTTTGTACATTAATGAATGTATGAAGATATCAATCAATTAATAAATTAAGTTACTTTTATTTTTACTTTTTTAACCTTTATTTAACTAGGCAAGTCAGTTAAGAACTATTTCAAATTTACAATGACTAAAGTGAAATTATATAAAACATATGCAATCTAACTCACCTGAACCACATGAGTCCAGAGAGACAGAGGATGAGAACCAGAACAACCACTATGATTCTTACAGCTGCAGTCACAACTGAGGTCTGTTTCCCTAAAATAAAATATGGATGATATGAGTACATGGCATGTTCTTATAATCTAAAATCTAACACATTATAGAATATCAACACATTGCATGTTAATATTTTGGGATCTTATAATACTTGTGACATCATAAGCCAACACATAATTATAAACCAAAGTGTAATCAGTTAAAACACAATGATTAAGATCAGCTTGAAACCTGTCAATTTGTATTGAAGTATTGAAGATGTAACTTTACCTGCTACAATGATCATCAGAGCTGTAGAGTTCATAGATCCTCTTCCATTCTGGGCCTCACAGTAGTATTCTCCTCTGTCCTCAGAGATGATGTTAGTGATGCTGTAACTCTGTCCTGATGCTTTTGGTAGGGTTACGTTCTTCTTGTACCAGGTGTATTTGTCCACAGGTGGGTTGGCATCACTGCTGCAGGTCAGAGTCACTGAACTGCCCTCCACTATTCCACCAGAGGGACTGACTGACACTGAGGTGTTCTTTGGAGCATCTAGTAAAGCAGAATGTGTCAGAGGGTCAGGACTGTAGTACCCAACCTCAAATGACGTCATGTCAAAAATAAATAACATCTAAAGTCAGAGAACTATCTAAAACTATCACTTACACAAAACATGAACATGAATACATTTGGAGATACTTTAGGACCGGAGAGTCTACTAAACTATTCTTCAAGTGTTTGAGGTACTGAACATTCTAACTATAGACATGCATACATCTATGACATTGTGTGTAATTTCTATGTAATGATGAATATTGATAGATAACTTCTTATGGCTGCAGGGGCAGTAATGAGTAACTTGGATGAAAGGTGCCCATTTCAAACGGCCTCGTACTCAATTCTTGCTCGTACAATATGCATATTATTATTACTATTGGATGGAAAACACTCTCAAGTTTCTAAAACCGTTTGAATTATATCTGTGAGTAAAACAGAACTCATTTTGCAGCAAACTTCCTGTCAGAAAGTGAAAAATCTCAAATCGAGGCTCTGTTCCAGGGCCTACCTAATCTTTTGCTTGAAATCTATTAGTATACATGCACTTCATACGCCTTCCACTAGATGTCAATAGGCTGTGAGAGGTGAAATGGGGTCTCTAGGTCTTTCTATGGTCAAAAGAGAGCGCTTGGAATGACAGGACCCATATTTCCTTTGCTCAGGAAGACGCGGAAAGGACTTCCGGATTGGCTTCTGAAAAAATGTTGTTATAGACGGCTAATAGCTCCGGCTTTGATTTTATTTGATAAATGTGACAATATCATCGTAAAATATGTTTTTTCAATATAGTTTAATCAGATTATTGAATTTTTTTGGGGAGTTTTGGCGTGTTCCGTTCTCTGAGTTTATTGACGATGGAGAGCTTCGCGCCACTTGGCAAGTTTTGCTTGCTAAATCGAGAGGGAAAAAGGCCGTTCTAAAACCAAACAACGATTGTTCTGGACGAAGGACCCTTTGTACAACATTCTGATGGAAGATCATCAAAAGTAGGACCCATTTATGATGTTATTTCATATATCTGTCGAACATGTGTACTATTAGTTTGCGCCCAGATTTTGGGCGCGCTCTCGCCATAACGTAAGCTGCATGTCATAATGAAGTAATTTTTAGAATTCTAACACAGCGATTGCATTAAGAACTAAGCTATCTTTAATTTGCTGTCCAACATGTATTTTTTAGTAAAGTCTATGAATAGTTATTTGATTAGAATAGGTGAGTGTCAGAAATATATCCGGACATTCTGGGAAAAAGATGTTAAGTTTTCCCAATGTATAACCACGATTTGTGCCGCTAAATATGCACATTTTCGAACAAACCATATATGTATTGTGTAATATGATGTTATATGACTGTCATCTGATGAAGTTTGAGAAGGTTAGTGAAAAAATTAATATATTTTGCTGGTTTATTCGTTATCGCTAACGTGCCTAACGAATCAATGCTGTTGTTTGGTTGGCTATTGTAGTAAGCTAATATAATGCTATATTGTGTTTTCGCTGTAAAACACTTAAAGAATCAGAAATATTGGCTGGATTCACAAGATGTTTGTCTTTAATTTGCTGTACACCATGTATTTTTCATAAATGTTTTATGATGAGTATTTAGGTATTTCAATTTGGTCTCTGTAATTGTTCTAGCTGCTTCGGTGCTATTTCCGATTGTAGCTGCAATGTATAACTGTCACGTTCCTGACCTATTTCTGTTAGTTTGTTGTATGTGTTAGTTGGTCAGGACGTGAGTTTGGGTGGGCATTCTATGTTTTCTGTTTCTATGTTGGTTTATGGGTTGCCTGGTATGGCTCTTAATTAGAGGCAGGTGTTTGGCGTTCCTCTAATTAAGAGTCATATTTAGGTAGGTGTTTTCACAGTGTTCGTTGTGGGTGGTTGTCTCCTGTGTCAGTGTTTGTCGCTCCATACGGGACTGTTTCGGTTTGTTTGTTCATCGTCATTTATGTGTAGGCTTTTTTCCCTGTTCGTGCGTTCTCGTGTGTTATGTGAGTCCGTCGTCCAGATCTGTCTACACCGTTTGTTATTTTGTTAGTTTTTCCTAGTGTATTTCGTTTCGTGTTTTTTCCCGTCTTGTTTAATAAATTATGTCTTCAACATCCGCTGCATCTTGGTTCCCTCACTACTCCTCCTTTTCGGTTGAAGAGGAGGAGGACCGCCGTTACAGAACCACCCACCAAATCTCCAGAACCAAGCAGCGGTGTAAACGGAGTAAGGGACAGAAAAAGAAGGAGGAATGGACTTGGGACGATGTATTGGACGGGAAAGGTTGCTACACATGGGAGGAGATCCTGGCTGGTAGGGATCGCCTCCCATGGGAACAGCTGGAGGCACTGAGGAGAGCAGAGGCAACCGGAGAAGGGAACCGGAGTTATGAGGGGACGCGTCTAGCACGGAAGCCCGAAAAGCCCGTGAGTACCACCCAAAAATTTCTTGGGGGGGGGGCTAAGAGGTAGTGGGCCAAGGGCAGGTAGGAGACCTGCGCCCACTTCCCAGGCTTACCGTGGAGAGCGGGAGTACGGGCAGGCGCCGTGTTACGCAGTAGAGCGCACGGTGTCTCCTGTACGAGTGCATAGCCCAGTGCGGGTTATTCCACCTCCCCGCACTGGTAGGGCTAGATTGGGCATTGAGCCAGGTGTCATGAGGCCGGCTCAACGCGTCTGGTCTCCTCGGGCCGGCTTACATGGCACCAGCCTTACGCATGGTGTCCCCGGCTCGCCTACATAGCCCGGTGCGGGTTATTCCACCTCCCCGCACTGGTCGGGCGACGGGGAGCATTCAACCAGGTAAGGTTGGGCAGGCTCGGTGCTCAAGGGAGCCAGTACGCCTTCACGGTCCGGTATTTCCGGCACTACCTCCCCGCCCCAGCCCAGTACCACCAGTGCCTACACCACGCACCAGGCTTCCAGTGCGTTTTCAGAGCCCTGTTCCTCCTCCACGCACTCTCCCTATGGTGCGTGTCTCCAGTCCAGTGCCTCCAGTTCCGGCACCGCGCACTAAGCCACATGTGCGTTTCCTCAGTCCTGTGCACACTGTTGTTTCTCCCCGCACTCGTCCTGAGGTGCGTGCCCTCAGTCCGGTACCACACACCAGGCATATAGTGCGCTTCGAGAGGTCAGAGTGCCCTGTCCCTGCTCCCCGCACTAGGCTTGAAGTGCGTGTCCTCAGTCAGGTGCCTCCAGTTCCGGCACCGCGCACTAAGCCACCTGTGCGTCTCCTAAGTCCTGTGCACACTGTTGTTTCTCCCCGCACTCGTCCTGAGGTGCGTGCCCTCAGTCCGGTACCACGCACCAGGCCTATAGTGCGCTTCGAGAGGTCAGTGTGCCCTGTCCCTGCTCCCCGCACTAGGCTTGAAGTGCGTGTCCTCAGTCAGGTGCCTCCAGTTCCGGCACCACGCACCAAGCCTACAGTGCGTCTCAGCCGGCCAGAGTCTGCCGTCTGCCCAACGGCGCATGAACTGCCTGTCTGCCATGAGCCTGCAAAGCTGCCCGTCTGCCATGAGCCTACAGAGCCTTCCGCCAGACAGGAGCAGCCAGAGCCTTCCGCCAGACAGGAGCAGTCTGAGCCATCCGTCTCCGCAGCGCCATCTGAGCCATCCGTCTCCCCAGCGCCGTCTGAGCCATCCGTCTCCCCAGCGCCGTCTGAGCCATCCGTCTCCCCAGCGCCGTCTGAGCCATCCGTCTGTCCCGAGCCATTAGAGCCGCCTGTCTGTCCCGAGCCGTCAGAGTCGATAGTCAGTCAGGAGCCGCTAGAGCCAGTCGTCAGTCAGGATCTGCCAGAGCCGCCAACCAGACAGGATCTGCCAGAGCCGCCAACCAGACAGGATCTGCCAGAGCCGCCAACCAGACAGGATCTGCCAGAGCCGCCAACCAGACAGGATCTGCCAGAGCCGTCAGTGAGCCATGAGCGTCCAGAGCCTTCAGCCAGCCATGAGCGTCCAGAGCCGTCAGCCAGCCATGAGCGTCCAGAGCCGTCAGCCAGTCATGAGCTGTCCCTTAGCCCAGAGCGGCTATTTATTCAGAACTGCCCCTCAGTCCAGAGCTGTCTCTCTGTCCGGAGCTGCCTTTCAGTCCGGAGTTGCCCCTCTATCCTGAGCTACCTCTCTATCCTGAGTTACCTTACTATCCTGATCTATCCCTCTGTCCTGAGCTATCCCTCTGTCCTGAGCTATCCCTCTGTCCCGGTGCTGCCCCTGGTGTCGATGTTACCAAAAGGATTTAGTGGGGGTAAGATGAGGGTGGGCATTCATAGGGGGAAATGGAAGCTGGGATTGACTATGGTGGGGTGGGGACCTCGCCCGGAGCCTGAGCCACCACCGTGGTCAGATGCCCACCCAGACCCTCCCCTAGACTTTGTGCTGGTGCGCCCGGAGTTCGCACCTTATGGGGGGGGTTATGTCACGTTCCTGACCTATTTCTGTTAGTTTGTTGTATGTGTTAGTTGGTCAGGACGTGAGTTTGGGTGGGCATTCTATGTTTTCTGTTTCTATGTTGGTTTATGGGTTGCCTGGTATGGCTCTTAATTAGAGGCAGGTGTTTGGCGTTCCTCTAATTAAGAGTCATATTTAGGTAGGTGTTTTCACAGTGTTCGTTGTGGGTGGTTGTCTCCTGTGTCAGTGTTTGTCGCACCATACGGGACTGTTTCGGTTTGTTTGTTCATCGTCATTTATGTGTAGGCTTTTTTCCCTGTTCGTGCGTTCTCGTGTGTTATGTGATTCCGTCGTCCAGATCTGTCTACACCGTTTGTTATTTTGTTAGTTTTTCCTAGTGTATTTCGTTTCGTGTTTTTTCCCGTCTTGTTTAATAAATTATGTCTTCAACATCCGCTGCATCTTGGTTCCCTCACTACTCCTCCTTTTCGGTTGAAGAGGAGGAGGACCGCCGTTACAATAACTATGATTTATACCTCAAATATGCACATTTTTCGAACAAAACAGATATATTGTATAACTTGTTATAAGACTGTCATCTGATGAAGTTGTTTCTTGGTTAGTTTGGTTGGTTCTTGGTTAGTTAGGTTGGTTTTGTGCAAGCTACCTGTGCTGTGAAAAATGTCTGTGCTTTTTTGTATTTGGTGGTGAGCTAACATAAATATACGTGGTGTTTTCGCTGTAAAACATTTTAAAAATCGGACATGTCGGCTGGATTCACAAGATGTTTATCTTTCATTTGCTGTATTGGACTTGTTAATGTGTGAAAGTTAAATATTTCGAAAAAATATCTTTTGAATTTCACGCCCTGCACTTGGACGGGCTGTTGTCATAAGTGTACCGGCACCGCCCTGCAGCCATAAAAGGATAAAGCAGTAATACCCTTCTTATTGACCTTAAATTATTGATACTTTCTGAGTATAATAGTAGTTTAATTCATACTCACACACTGCAGGAGAGTGGAGGTCCTCATGGTGTTCTACAGCACAGGAGTAACTGTCCGCATAATGACCCAACACTACTAGGGTATTACTAGAGTATTGTTGGGAAGTGGGCTCATCAAGACGTTGTCCGTTCTTGTACCAGATGTAGGTGGGGTTGGGGTTGTCAGTCAGAGTACAGGTGGTGCTACAGGTCAGTGTCTTCTGTCCCTCTGCAGCAGGAATCACCTTCACCTGCAGACCTGAAACAATATGTATCAAACCACATGCACCTATGTGTTAACAGGATGGTTAATTTATTTTCTCTTGTAATTCATTATGATTTACAGTTGTATCATACAGTGTAGTAATACCTGTGACAGACAGAGTTGATCCTGGGAAACTATGACCCCATTCAAAGTTGTGAGTTTTAAAAGTGAAGCGATACTCAGCTGAGTCCTCCTCTCTCAGATCTGTGATTCTCAGGGTGAAGGGACCTTTGTATGTTCCAGTGTACTCCACACGACCCTCATAACCTGGGTCTCCTGTTAGGTCTTCAGGGGTCAACTTATCACTTCTAAACCAGACTGTTGACGTGGTGGAATAATAACCAACATAAGTACAGGATATGTCCACTGTTGACCCCTTCAAGACACAGATTCTCCTCTTGGTGTAAGTCACTCTGCTGCATCTCTGACCCTGAACACCTGAAACACAGTGACATAACAAGAGGTCAGCTGGATTATATTCTCAGGTCTTTCTAGAAATGCTAAAAGTTCTCAAGTTCTCAAAGTGAAACCAACACACAGAGGTTAAACAGTATTGTTAATTAAAGAAACACTCACACACTGCAGGAGAGTGGAGATCCTCATGGCCTTTTACAGCACAGGAGTAACTGTCTTCATAGTTATTGGAGACTGAGTCTTTGTACTGGGGGGAGGTGCTCTCATCTAGATGTTGTCCGTTCTTGTACCAGATGTAGGTGGGGTTGGGGTGACTCAGAGTACAGGTGGTGCTACAGGTCAGTGTTTTATACTCTGAATACTGTTCAGGAGTCACCTCCACCTGAAAACCTGAATCAAAGGAGAACAAATAAAGAGTACATTGTTCAGAATTGGTGTGAGTTAATTATTAACATCATGACTCTTTAAAACGTTGTAATGTGTTATGTAGTGTTACCTGTGACAGTCAGAGTGGTTCCAGGGAAGCTGTACCCCCATCTGGTCTCATCAGTTGTAAATCTGAACTTGTACTCAGTTGAGTCACTTTCTCTCAGGTCTGTGATTCTCAGGGTGGAGTCCTTTTCTGTTTGTCGATGGTATTCCACACGATCTGCATACTCTGAGTCCTGGCTCAGGTCTTTAGTTTCTCCAGTCTCCCATTTGTTGAACCAGGATACTTCTGTGACGTTATGCCAACTGGGATGTGTGTAAAAGCATGATATGTCCACTGTTGACCCTTTCAAAGCACAGATACTCTGATGGGTGTAAGTCACATTCATACAGCTTTCACCCACAACACCTGAAACAAAATGTAACTGATCAATTCCTGAAACGATAATGAGACTAAATGTTTCAAGTGTTTTAGATGTATTGGACAGTTTCATTTATGAAAAAAATAATATATTGACATGTACACACATCTATTAAACTGTTTATCATTTCAATATATATTGTTAAGAATATTGATAGAGAAAGTAATACCATTCTTATTGGTTCTAAATGATACCACATACAATACTAGTTTCATTCATACTCACACACTGCAGGAGAGTGGAGATCCTCATGGCCTTTTATAACACAGGAGTAACTGTCTTCATAGTTACTGGAGACTGGGTCTTTGTACTGGGGGGAGGTGCTCTCATCTAGATGTTGTCCGTTCTTGTACCAGATGTAGGTGGGGTTGTCAGTCAGAGTACAGGTGGTGCTACAGGTCAGTGTCTTCTGTCTCTCTGTAATAGGAGTCACTTTGACCTGCAGAACTGAAATGATATGTTTAATACCACAGACACCTCTGTGTTAACAGGATGGTAAATATATTTTCTCCTGTAATTCAATATGATATACAGTTGTATCATACAGTGTAGTGTATTACCTGTGACAGACAGAGTTGTTCCTAGGAAACTATGACCCCATTCAAAGCTGTCTATTTTAAAAGTGAAGCGATACTCAGCTGAGTCCTCCTCTCTCAGATCTGTGATTCTCAGGGTGGAGCGACCTCTCTCCTTCTCTCCAACATACTCCACACGACCTGCATACCCTGGGTCTGTGGTTAGGTCTTTAGGGGTCGACTTATCACTTCTAAACCAGAATGTTGATGTGGTGGAATAATAACCAACATAAGTACAGGATATGTCCACTGTTGACCCCTTCAAGACACAGATTCTCCTCTTGGTGTAAGTCACTCTCTTGCAGCTCTTACCCTGAACACCTGCAATATAATGGAATCACATGAGTATATTATACTGTATTTTCAGATATTTACATAAAAGCCAAGACATTACATTCTGTATTAGATTCCATATTAGATTCCTACTCACACACTGCAGGAGAGCGGAGCTCCTCATGGCCTTTTACAGCACAGGAGTAGCTGTCTTCATAGTTACTGGAGACTGGGTCTTTGTACTGGGGGGAGGTGCTCTCATCTAGATGTTGTCCGTTCTTGTACCAGATGTAGGTGGGGTTGTCAGTCAGAGTACAGGTGGTGATACAGGTCAGTGTCTTCCTATTACCTGTGTCTGTTACCTCCACCTGCAGTTCTGAATGCAGAGAGTGTATTAAAACACAACTGAACAATCCACTCTAGATTAATACAATTGTACTGTTCTCATTGGGCCTAGTCCTAATTTGAGACAAACATGTGTAAATCTGTGTGCCATAAATCATGTAATCTATTGATTTAAGTAAACATATTACTGTGGATCTGTTGTGTCACAAGTTAAGATGAATCTTTTGTGGAGGATTAATATAATATTTGTCATTTGAAGTGGTGCGTTATTCTATGTACAATATCACAATACCTGTAATAATGAGAGTGACATAGTCATTGCGAGGAATCCATGAGTTGGACGTTGTTGTAAACGTGAAATAATATGTTGCAGCATCACTCCATTTCAGGTCTGTGATTCTCAGGGTGCTTTCATTCTCCTTGTTCCCTCGGTACTCTATACGACCCTCATTCTTATCTTGGATGTCAGAAGTATACCCAACACCACTCTTCCAGTTATACCATGTGGTTGTTGTAACTTTACGACCACTGGGATATGTGTAAGAGCAGGACAGATCCACTGTTGACCCCTTCAAGGCACAGATACTATTCTTGGTGTAGGTCACACTCCAGTCATACTGACCTAGTACCACTGAAACAGTCACACCACACAACGGTATCAGAATTAGGAAAGGTCTATTGGCTCGCACTGACAGTAGGGTTTATCCACACTTTGTTGCCATAGTTCCTGATTTGAGTGTGAAGGAAACCAGAGATAAGCATCACTCAGTGAGGTGTGAAAGATAACTATTTAAAGTGAAGTGGAGACGACTAACAGAACACACCAGAATAACATTATGATTCTTATCCTTTTATAAATGTCTGTAGATTGATAAACAGAGCAACTAAAAGATAAGAATGAGACCATACCTGCTACAGACCAGAGAAAGACCACCAACACACTTCCTGCTGTTCTCAAGGCCATTGTTGCATCTCCCACCCTGCAGTCTTAAAAACATAAACAACCACTCACTCTGTAGCTGGTGAATAACTACATACAAACCATCAGGGGCAGCAGGTAGGGCTCTAGTCAAAGTAGTGCACTCTGTAGCTGGTGAATAACTACATACAAACCATCAGGGGCAGCAGGTAGGGCTCTAGTCAAAGTAGTGCACTCTATAGCAGGTGAATAACTACATACAAACCATCAGGGGTAGCAGGTAGGGCTCTAGTCAAAGTAGTGCACTCTATAGCTGGTGAATAACTACATACAAACCATCAGGGGCAGCAGGTAGGGCTCTAGTCAAAGTAGTGCACTCTATAGCTGGTGAATAACTACATACAAACCATCAGGGGCAGCAGGTAGGGCTCTAGTCAAAGTAGTGCACTCTATAGCTGGTGAATAACTACATACAAACCATCAGGGGCAGCAGGTAGGGCTCTAGTCAAAGTAGTGCACTCTATAGCAGGTGAATAACTACATACAAACCATCAGGGACAGCAGGT
The DNA here is from genome assembly GCF_016432855.1 of Salvelinus namaycush. Taxonomy (NCBI): domain Eukaryota; kingdom Metazoa; phylum Chordata; class Actinopteri; order Salmoniformes; family Salmonidae; genus Salvelinus; species Salvelinus namaycush. The sequence goes on along the minus strand of NC_052308.1, from coordinate 74,564,940 downwards.
AGGGCTCTAGTCAAAGTAGTGCACTCTATAGGGGATATGGTGTCATTTGGGATGCAGATATAACAACACATCATCATCACAGCCTTGAGTGGATGGTGTGTAAATAACATCATAATAGTTTGGTAATATGGAGTGTGTCAGCGGTATCGGCAGGTAGCCTAGCGGTTAAAAATGTTGGGCCAGTAGCTGAAACATTACTGGTTCAAATCCCCGACCTGGCAAGGTGGAAAATCTGCCAATTTGTCCTGGAGCAAGGCAGTTAACCCCATCTAAAAATAGCTGATCCTGGGTGGTGCTGATGTTCAACTGATTCAGAGGGGTTTGGTTGAATGCAGAAGACACATTTTGGTTTAATGCATTCAGTTGTGCAACTGGCTAAGTATATTATCAACAATAACTTATTGAACAGATGTGTAGAACTGTAAACACATATTTCTACATTGATTGTTCTGAAGCTGTTTTATTTTCAGAACCCCAAATATAGGAGGATAAATGTTCAATCCTCTACGGTCCGTCAAGCTGTACAGCAGCCTAAAGACTGACCACCATGTTCAATGATAGCTCCTTTCCCCAAGCTGTGAGGATAAACAGCAAGTCACACACACACAGACCTTTTATATCATCATTATATGATAGTGTCTGTATTCACCAAGTGTCTCAGAGTAGGATCTAGGATTAGTTATCTCATTTAGATCATAAGTATATGGACCAGGAGGACCTGATCCTAAATCAGCACTCCAAGTCTGAGACCCTTGAGTACATGACTTGTGGCTAAAAACTAAAAACCATATTTCAAGATATCAAGAGTACTTACAGACTGAAGGGGAGAGGTCTTGTAAGTGTCAGTTCTGTGGTTGATACATATTTATAGTAGAACACAAGTAGCTGATGCAGAACTGTCCTCCTTCCTCTTTAAGTCATTAACATGCATGAGGACCAGAACAGCAAGTCAGAAAGGGGTGTTACTGCATTTCAATAAAAAAATGCACAACAGACTGCATATCTAGTTACCTTTCTTCACTTGAGTGGGCTTACATTTTTGAAACGGGCAAGATTTTGATAATTTCCAATGTTTTCCATTGATTACATACAGAATCATGTTATGTATCGAGCCCCAGTAAGACAAGCTGTCTCCATTGGCGTCGGCTAATGGGGATCCTATTAAATCAAAATCAAGTAATTTAAACAATGTGTTTACTATAGTCTACTATTTGAAATGTTTATAATATCATAGAATGTGTTTACTTTCGCCTACTATTTAGAATGTTTATAATATATTAGAATATGTTTACTATAGCCTACTATTTGGAATGTTTATAATGTCATAGAATGTTTTTTCCTTTCGCCTACTATTTAGAATGTTTATAATGTCATAGAATGTGTTTACTATAGCCTACTATTTAGAATGTTTATAATATCTTAGAATGTGTTTACTATAGCCTACTATTTAGAATGTTTATAATATCTTAGAATGTGTTTACTATAGTCTACTATTTAGAATGTTTAAAATATCTTAGAATGTGTTTACTATAGCCTACTATTTAGAATGTTTATAATATCATAGAATGTGTTTACTATAGTCTACTATTTAGAATGTTTAAAATATCTTAGAATGTGTTTACTATAGCCTACTATTTAGAATGTTTATAATATCTTAGAATGTGTTTACTATAGTCTACTATTTAGAATGTTTATAATATCATAGAATGTGTTTACTATAGTCTACTATTTAGAATGTTTATAATATCTTAGAATGTGTTTACTATAACCTACTATTTAGAATGTTTATAATATATTAGAATATGTTTACTATAGCCTACTATTTGGAATGTTTATAATGTCATAGAATGTTTTTTTACTTTCGCCTACTATTTAGAATGTTTATAATATATTAGAATATGTTTACTATAGCCTACTATTTAGAATGTTTATAATATCATAGAATGCGTTTACTTTCGCCTACTATTTAGAATGTTTATAATATATTAGAATATGTTTACTATAGCCTACTATTTGGAATGTTTATAATGTCATAGAATGTTTTTTTCTTTCGCCTACTATTTAGAATGTTTATAATATATTAGAATATGTTTACTATATTCTACTATTTAGAATGTTTATAATATCTTAGAATGTGTTTACTATAACCTACTATTTAGAATGTTTATAATATATTAGAATATGTTTACTATAGCCTACTATTTGGAATGTTTATAATGTCATAGAATGTTTTTTTACTTTCGCCTACTATTTAGAATGTTTATAATATATTAGAATATGTTTACTATAGCCTACTATTTGGAATGTTTATAATGTCATAGAATGTTTTTTTACTTTCGCCTACTATTTAGAATGTTTATAATATATTAGAATATGTTTACTATAGCCTACTATTTGGAATGTTTATAATGTCATAGAATGTTTTTTTCTTTCGCCTACTATTTAGAATGTTTATAATATATTAGAATGTGTTGCCTTGCCCCTCTCAGTTCTAGATGGACCAGGTCAAAGTTCTATCTATATATATATATATATTTATATATAATTATTTATATAAGCCTTATTTTACCAGGTAAGTTGACTGAACACATTTCCATTTACAGCAACAATCTGGGGACTAGTTCAAAAGTGAGAGGTGGGGGCATGAATGAGCCAATTAAAAGCTGGGGATGATTCGGTGGCATGAGGGCAAGATTAAGAATTTTAGCTAGGACACTAGGTTTAACACCCCTACTCTTACAATAAGTGCCATGGGATCTTTAGTGACCACAGAAAGTCAGGACACCCATTTAATGTCCCATCCAAAAGACAGCACCCTACATGGGACAATGTCCCCAATCACTACCATGGGGTATTGTGATGTATATATTTTTAAACCAGAGGAAAGAGTTCCTCCTTCTGACCCTCCAACACCACTTCCAGTAGCATCTGGTCTCCCATCCAGGTACTGAACAGGATGAACTGTGCTTAGCTTCAGAGGCAAGCCAGCAGTGGTATGCAGGGTGGTATGCTGATGACAGCTGGTAAGCTCCATGGGCTTGTAAGTAAGCATTTCACAGTAACCTTTTGATTCGATTTCCATTCTACTCTACAAACCCATTCAATTTACACTCCTCATCAGCCGCATCAAAGTGGTACTGAAGGTTCCAGTGTTCTAGAATAGAGGTCTCCCTACTGGCATCTCAACATTACTGCAGTGTTCTAGAATAGAGTTCTCCCTACTGGCATTTCAACATTACTGCAGTGTTCTAGACTAGAGGTCTCCCTACTGGCATCTCAACATTACTGCAATGTTCTAGACTAGAAGTCTCCCTACTGGCATCTCAACATTACTGCAGTGTTCTAGACTAGAGTTCTCCCTACTGGCATCTCAACATTAATGCAGTGTTCTAGACTAGAGCTCTCCCTACTGGCATCTCAACATTACTGCTGTGTTCTAGACTAGAGGTCTCCCTACTGGCATCTCAACATTACTGCAGCCTCCAGTCCTCATATTATGTCCTCATTCCTTTGGCAATAATATGAATAGAATTAATGTATAGTGTTCCGTTCATTCCAGCCAATACAATGAGTCCATCCTCCTATATATCCGCCCACAAGCCTCCTTTGTTGTACAGTACTTTTAGTAGCTTTAGCTAATGGATAATCCAATGAACATCACCATAGCCTGCTGTATTGACCGTGAAGTCTACTGTAGTAGTATGCTGTCCATAAATTATGCAGTTTTGTCGACTCAACAATCCAAATCAATATACAGTCCTGTGAGCATATATTTTACCTATGGGTGGTCCTGGTAACCAAACCCATAACTCATGTCTCATGTTAATACTACTCCTAAACACAACCCACCATCACTGTCTCATGTTAACACTACTCCTATACACAACCCACCATCACTGTGTCTCATGTTAATACTACTCCTAAACACAACCCACCATCACTATGTCCCATGTTAATACTACTCCTAAAGACAACCCACCATCACTGTGTCTCATGTTAATACTACTCCTAAACACAACCCACCATCACTGTGTCTCATGTTAATACTACTCCTAAACACAACCCACCATCACTATGTCCCATGTTAATACTACTCCTAAAGACAACCCACCATCACTGTGTCTCATGTTAATACTACTCCTAAACACAACCCACCATCACTGTGTCTCATGTTAATACTACTCCTAAACACAACCCACCATCACTGTGTCTCATGTTAATACTACTCCTAAACACAACCCATCATCACTGTGTCTCATGTTAATACTACTCCTAAACACAACCCACCATCACTGTGTCTCATGTTAATACTACTCCTAAACACAACCCACCATCACTGTGTCTCATGTTAATACTACTCCTAAACCCAACCCACCATCACTGTGTCTCATGTTGATACTACTCCTAAACACAACCCACCATCACTGTGTCTCATGTTAATACTACTCCTAAAACACAACCCACCATCACTGTCTCATGTTAATACTACTCCTAAACACAACCCACCATCACTGTATCTAATGTTAATACTACTCCTAAACACAACCCACCCTCACTGTGTCTCATGTTAATACTACTCCTAAACACAACCCACCATCACTGTGTCTCATGTTAATACTACTCCTAAACACAACCCACCGTCACTGTGTCTCATGTTAATACTACTCCTAAACACAACCCACAATCACTGTGTCTCATGTTAATACTACTCCTAAACACAACCCACCATCACTGTGTCTCATGTTAATACTACTCCTAAACACAACCCACCATCACTGTGTCTCATGTTAACACTACTCCTAAACACAACCCACCATCACTGTGTCTCATGTTAATACTACTCCTAAACACAAACCACCATCACTGTGTCTCATGTTAGTACTCACCCTAAAGCTTTTACGAAGAATACATTCAATCACTCAAACTTCATGCCATTTTCAAAATATCTCCACAACAATCTATTGCTCTCAGAGCTCTTAAAATAGCATGTACAAGTCTTTATGTGAAACCACATGTACAACGTACATCCTGTCTTTTGTAGCACACAATATAGCTCAGTATTGGTCAATGGTGCCAATAACTTTGGTCGTGACTGTATATGCCACATTCAGATGAATATGTAAAAATGTATTTGCACACACACACACACACACACACACACACACACACACACACACACACACACACACACACACACACACACACACACACACACACACACACACACACACACACACACACACACACACACACACACACACACACACACAGTTATACTTGACCCTGTTATACTTTGACAGTGAACATGACCCTATTGAATGGAGATCTGGGTATTCCTGGTGAAACAACAGTCCAGGGTCAGTATTCACAAAGTGTATCAGAGTAGGAGAGCTGATCTGGGATCAGTTTAGCCTTTTAGATCATAATTATACGGACCGTCTGAGACACTTTATGAAAACAGGCCCTGATGTAACAACCAAAACACAGTTCAAAATAAACCAACAAGAACAAAGATACAGTAAGTCATGTGATGTTTGGCTAAAAACATCAAAACTAAACTATATTTCAAGATATCGTCAAGTGTACTTACAGAGTGAAGTGAAGGGGAGAGGTCTTGAACAGTGAGTCAACGTACAGTCACTGCGTGGAAACAAGAAGTAGTCTACTGTAAGTATTAGTAGAAGCAGGCATAGCCTAAGTGTGAGTTCTGTGGTTGACACATTTTAAAAGTAGCCTAGTCAGGTCATTAACATGCAGGAACAGCATGTCACATTAGGGATGTTACTGTATCTAAATAGAACATGGTCTAAAGTCAGAATACTGTAGTTCCATTTCTTTATTTGAGGAGTGGACCTACATGTTTTACAAGAGACACAATGTGACCCATTCCCATCACTCCTCATCAGCTGGTACTGAAGGTTCCAGAACAGATGAAAGGGGAGTATCTTTGGTTCCAGTGTTCTAGACTAGAGCTCTCCCTACTGACATCTCAACATTACTGCAGTGTTCTAGACTAGAGCTCTCCCTACTGACATCTCAACATTACTGCAGTGTTCTAGACTAGAGCTCTCCCTACTGACATCTCAACATTAATGCAGCTTTCAGGCTTCATATGTCCCTACTAGTCCGATTCAAAATATTCAAAATAGAAGGTAGAAAATGTCAAATATATACATTATATACATAGAAAAGTCACGCACGTAAAAATACTGTGTTATTGGGACTTATGTTGAACTGGCGTTTGAATTGAGTGAACTAGTGATCTCAACTAGCTTGTTAGCTACATAAAGCTGCTGTTATTCAGTGATAAACAAGTATTTTTGCGCATCACACAGCTACTCTGAATGGACTGGATTGTGAACAATATGATGTGCTGCCACTGAATTACAGCAAGACCCCATAGTTAACTAGTGAGCTAACTAGTTAGCTAACATTTATCTATCAACATTAGCTAGCTAGAAACAACAGACAACAGTGAGCTGACATTATGCCAAGGCCAAGGCAAGCTGCTCTGAGTTTTCAGTGTGTTCTTGTGTGAAAGAGATGTGTTCAGCTCACTGATCTTCAGAACAACGGACCCAAAGTGAACCCTGACATGCATATAACTAAGTCTGTCTGTCTGTCTGGGATTATTGTGTCCCATTGTGTCTGACTGATGTGTGTTTTTTTGAAAATGAGAATGATTAATCTTTCATGTAACTGGTTATTGCTTCTTTATTGTTATTGTATAGTGTGATTTGGTAATATATATTTTTATTGCATTTTTATAATAAAAAAATATTTTCTTACATAAAAAACTGCATTGTTGGTTAAGTGCTTGTCAGTAAGAGTTTCACAGTAAGGTCAAATACACGTGTTGTATTCGGTACATGTGACTAATACAATTTGATTTGATTTGTGTGTTTAGGTGCTGGACATTGCTCCCTCTGACACTGTGTTTCTGAACATCTAAAAGTCTGAGCCGTTTGGGGGGTTCTACTAGCTGACATATGGAATTGTTTTAAGGTGGTCATACCATGGATCATTTAGATATTTGATTTTGAATTTTAATACGCCTTTAGGTAAAACAATTAAATACTTAAAAATAAATTGATCAAATACTGAATTTGTCCTTTACTGCTATAGCCCATATAAACACATTGAATAACACTTTCATAACTGTCAAAATATAGACAGTGAAAAAATGTATAATAGGAACTAAGGTTTTGAAGTGACTGTCCTCTATCTAGGAGATATAATAAAGCTCAGGAAATATTTGTGTTTTTTGGAGACATGCACTAAGTATGTGAACACCCCTTCAAATGAGTGGATTAGGCTATTTCAGCTGTTGCTGACAGGTGTATGAAATCGAGCACACAGCCATGCAATCTCCATAAACAAACATTTGGATTAGAATGGAGATACTGAAGAGCTCAGTGACTTTCAAACGTGGCACCGTCATAGAATGCCACCTTTACAACAAGTCCATCAAATTTCTTCAGTGCTAGAGCTGCCCCGGTCAACTGTAAGTGCTGTTATTGTGAAGTGGAAACGAATAGGAAAACAACAGCTCTGCCTCGAAGTGGTAGAAGTTCACAGAACAGGCCGTGTGCTGAAGCGTGTAACAATTGTCTGTCCTCGGTTGCAACACTCACTTCAGAGTTCCAAACTGCCTCTGGAAGCAACTTCAGCACAATAACTGTTAGTCCGGCGCTTCAGGAAATGGGTTTCCATGGCCGAGCAGCCACACTCAAGCCTAAGACCACCATGTTCAATGCAAAGCATCAGCTACAGTGGTGAAAAGCTTGCAGACATTGGAATCTGGAGCAGTGGAAACGTGTTCTCTGGATTGATGAATCACCCGTCACCATCTGGCAGTCCGACGGACAAATCTGGGTTTGTTCTGTACTTCTCTAGTTGCGCCGAGATTGGCTCAGTGTTCTGTCGCTCATAGGGAGACTACTTCACCACAAAATCTACAGGGAGATCTCTAAAATTCAAGCCCCTTGGGTGCTGCCATAGATTTACATTAGAAGTGCCCATCCAAGTAGGCTGAAGGTCATTGGCCACAGATAAAATGGTGTCAAATCACATTATATCTACCGTCGCTTTGATTTGACTGATCATGTCAACATCATACCTTCAAAATCTTAGCTAGCAAGCATCGGCCAATGGACATGAACATTACACAACAAGTTGGAAATCACAAATTCAACTATGAGTGGTTTGAAAGGAATCAGTGGAAAACTGCAAGCGTTGCAAAGCAGTAACCATCCTGCTATTGAGTGGAGTGGGAGTGTGGTCCACTAATAATGGGACTAATAAGCGTAGTCCCAAAAGTACAATGCAACCAATAGCACATTCGCAAAAGTACAAACTCCTAAAGTATAACCTTTTGTCAATAGGGGGAGCAGTTAGCATTTTTTTTTCTGGGTGTTGCCAAATTAAACTGCCTCGTACTCAATTCTTGCTCGTACAATATGCATATTATTAATTCTATTGGATAGAAAACACTCTCTAGTTTCATAAACCGTTGGAATTATGTCTGTGGGTGACCCAGAACTCTTTCTACAGCGAAATCCATGACAGGTACTGCGAAGGTCTGAGAGCGAAGCTCTGGTCTCAGATCAGTTTTAAAGGTCTGTGTGTATCCTATGGAACGACATGAACTGCACCCGCCTTCCCCTGGATGTCAGTAACCAATGAGAAGTGGAATGGGCTTTCTACGTAGCTCTCAGAGGTTATAAAAGGCCAAGGAGTGAGGGTAGCCTTCTTTTCGACGCTGACCATTGCGCAGAGAGGGACCTCAGGATGCCATTTTCAAACGCTCAGTTATCAACGTTAGATGTATCCGTCTGTAATTTAATTCGATATAGGTGTTAGAAACATCATAACGAAGCTATTTTAAACCGAGTTATATCAGATTATGCGAGTATATTGCTATTTTTCGGAATTTCCTCAGTATTGCGTCTTGAGGATTTGGACACGTTGGGGCAAAATAGCTATTGTTAGCTATTGTTAGCTGCTATATCAGAAGTTGAATGCAACGTTTTACAACCAAGCAACGATTCTTTTGGACAAAGGACCACTTGGCCAAGATTCTGATGGAAGCTCGTCGAAAAGTAAGAGCTATTTATGATGTTATTCCGTTTTTATGTGGAAAAATGTAAACTCAATAATGGCGACTAGTGACGCCATTATTGCGGCACTAGTCTGGCTGTAACGCACACTGTATGTCTAGTAACGTTAATTTTAAAAATCTAACTCAGCGGTTGCATTAATAACTAATGCATCTTTCATTTCATGTCCAACCTGTATTTTTTTTGTCAAGTTTATGAATAGTTTTCGATAAAAATAGTTGTATTTTCAAGATGGCGCCGGGCAGATTGCTTGAGTAGTTGGACAGTATTTCCATTGTGTAAGCACGATTTGTGCCGCTAAATATGCACATTTGCGATCAAACTCTATATGGATTGTGTAATATGATGTTACAGGAGTGTCATCGGAAGAATTCTGAGAAGGTTAGTGAAAAAATTAATGTATTTTGGTGATGATAACGCTATAGCTCATTTTGCCTTGAATCAATGCTCGGGTAACGTTTGCAAATGTGGTATGCTAATATAACGATTTATTGTGTTTTCGCTGTAAGACACTTTGAAAATCTGAAATATTGTCTGAATTCACAAGATCTGTGTCTTTCCATTGCTGTGAGCTGTGTATTTTTAAGAAATGTTTTATGATGAGTAAATTGGTAATACACGTTGCTCTCTGTAGTAATTCTAGTCGCTTTGGGGAGATTTGTGATGGTGGCTGCAATTGCAAACTATGATTTATACCTGAAATATGCACATTTTTCTAACAAAACCTATGCTATACAATAAATATGTTATCAGACTGTCATCTGATGAGGTTTTTTCTTGGTTAGTGGCTATTTATTTCTTTATTTGGTCGAATTGGTGATAGCTGGTGATGGAGTGGAAAAATAGTGGAGTAAAAAAAATGGTGTCTTTTACTAACGTGGTTAGCTAATAGATTTACATATTGTGTCTTCCCTGTAAAACATTTTAAAAATCAGAAATGGTGGCTAGATTCACAAGAAGTGTATCTTTCATCTGGTGTCTTGGACTTGTGATTTAATGATATTTAGAAGCTACAATTTACTTGTGACGCTATGCTAGCTATGCTAGTCAGTGGGGTGGGGGGGTGGGGGGTGCTCCCGGATCCGGGTTTCTGAGGCGGTAAAAGTTAAGCTAAATAATTGAAAGCACATCTCACATAGTTGAAGGCATTTAGACAGCATTATGTTTCATCCCACCACTCACCTGAAGCCTCTCCAAGGCGCGAGCGGCCATGTTGGTATTATTGATGTTGACAAAGGCACATAATCTCATGCAGAACAATGATACTCCATCTCCCCACACCTACAGTAAAGAACATTGAATTTGAATGTACAATAATGATGATTCTCATTCCATATCAGCAGACAGAGATACATGTAATAGTATTAGAATGGTATACCGGCGGCCATTTTGAGTGAACCATTTAAAGTGTTAATGTTATGTTACTTGATGATTATCACACCATGTAAGAAACAAAGAAACTCACAGCAAGAGAAGCCAAACAGTGGATATGCAGGTAGTCTAGTGGTTATGAGTGTTGGGCCCGTAACAGAAAGGTTGCTGGATCAAATCTCTGAGCCAAATAGGTGAAAAACTGCACTTGAGCAAGGCACTTAACCCTTCTTTCTCCTGTACGTCACTCTGGATAAGAGCGGCTGTTAAATGACTAATAATATGGAGTTAGAGATGCAGATACAGAACTAAAACAGAGGGGCGTGGTGGTCATACGTTTTGAAGAAGTCCCATATGTGTTTCTCAGTGAGGTCCATGGTGACGTTCCCCACCCAGGGACAGGGACAGGGGGACCTGAGGAGGAGAGGAAGGGAGGGGACCATGGTCAGAATAAATCCATTAAAGCAACCTTATAACAACACATTACGGTTCTAAATGGCCCATAGGGCTCCGGTTGAAAGTAGTGCACTATATAGGAATATGGTTCTATTTGGGACTGTCTATAGAACCTATAAACATAGGTATGTATACTCACATTACATGATGTATAATTTAGATGTGGAATGACCAAACAACAGAGTGGAGTTGGTCTCAGTGAACCAAACTGGTCTGTAATAATGAGATAACCTTGTCTGAGACCTGGAGATTTATTTTAGCTCTCAGGGCTAATGCCTAGACTTTAGTGGGCTAGCATGGTCTAGAGTCGCACTAACAACCCAGGTATGATACCCAGAGTTAAACATACTCACCCAGTAGAGTCCTGAGGGGAGGAGAGGTCCACCACTGGAGTCCTGAGAGGAGCGGTCCACCACTGGAATCCTGAGGGGAGGAGAGGTCCACCACTGGAATCCTGAGGGGAGGAGAGGTCCACCACTGGAGTCTTGATGGGAGGAGAGGTCCACCACTGGAGTCCTGAGAGGAGGAGAGGTCCACCACTGGAGTCCTGAGGGGAGGAGAGATCCACCACTGTAATCCTGAGGGGAGGAGAGGTCCACCACTGGAGTCTTGATGGGAGGAGAGGTCCACCACTGGAGTCCTGAGAGGAGGAGAGGTCCACCACTGGAGCCATGAGGGGAGGAGAGACCCACCACTGGAGTCCTGAGAGGAGGAGAGGTCCACCACTGGAGTCATGAGGGGAGGAGAGGTCCACCACTGGAGTCCTGAGGGGAGGAGAGGTCCACCACTGGAGTCCTGAGAGGAGAGGTCCACCCCTGGAATCCTGAGGGGAGGAGAGGTCCACCACTGGAATCCTGAGGGGAGGAGAGGTCCACCACTGGAGTCCTGAGGGGAGGAGAGATCCACCACTGTAATCCTGAGGGGAGGAGAGGTCCACCACTGGAGTCTTGATGGGAGGAGAGGTCCACCACTGGAGTCCTGAGAGGAGGAGAGGTCCACCACTGGAGTCATGAGGGGAGGAGAGACCCACCACTGGAGTCCTGAGAGGAGGAGAGGTCCACCACTGGAGTCATGAGGGGAGGAGAGGTCCACCACTGGAGTCCTGAGGGGAGGAGAGGTCCACCACTGGAGTCCTGAGAGGAGAGGTCCACCCCTGGAATCCTGAGGGGAGGAGAGGTCCACCACTGGAATCCTGAGGGGAGGAGAGGTCCACCACTTGAGTCCTGAGAGGAGGAGAGGTCCACCACTGGAGTCCTGATGGGAGGAGAGATCCACCACTGTAATCCTGAGGGGAGGAGAGGTCCACCACTGAGGTCCTGAGGGGAGGAGAGGTCCACCACTGGAGTCCTGAGAGGAGGAGAGGTCCACCACTGGAGTCATGAGGGGAGGAGAGGTCCACCACTGGAGTCCTGAGGGGAGGAGAGGTCCACCACTGGAATCCAGAGGGGAGGAGAGGTCCGCCACTGGAGTCCAGAGGGGAGGAGAGGTCCACCACTGGAGTCCTGAAGGGAGGAGAGGTCCACCACTGGACTCCAGAGGGGAGGAGAGGTCCACCACTGGAGTCCTGAGAGGAGGAGAGGTCCACCACTGGAGTCCAGCCCGCCACAGGAGTCGCTGGAGCGCGATGAGACAAGGAAATCCCTACCGGCCAAACCCTCCCTAACCCGGACGACGCTAGCCCAATTGTGCGTCGCCCCACGGACCTCCCGGTCGCGGCCGGCTGCGGGCGAACCCAGAGACTCTGGTGGCGCAGTTAGCACTGCGATGCAGTGCCCTAGACCACTGCGTCACCCGGGAGGCCTGAGACGGTTGTTTGAGTAACTAAACTAGCTAGCTGCATTAGATGCTGGCTAAGTAAGTGAAAGTGAAAGCAAAAAAAATACAACAAAATAGAGTTTGCTAGCTCTCTCCCACTCTCTCTTGCTTCTCCTTAATTTTTAAAGAAATTAATTTGTTCAAAACTGTTCAACTATTGTCTTTCTCTTTGAGTCAATTACTCACCACGTTATGCACTATTGTCCTAGCTGGCTGCAGTTTATGCTTTCAGAACTAGATTAAATATCTGACACTTTGATTGGTTGGACAACATGTTCATGCTGCAAGAGCTCTGATAGGTTGGAGGACGTCCTCCGGAAGTTGTCATAATTATTGTGTAAGTCTATGGGAGGGGTTAAGAACCATGAGCCCGCTAGGTTTTGTATTGAAGTCATTGTACCCAGAGGAGGACGAAAACTAGCTGTCCTCCAGCTACACCATGGTGCTACCCTACAGAGTGCTGTTGAGGCTACTGTAAACCTAAAACAGCTGTTTTAGTGAAAATAAATACTGGCCGTGCTTCTACAGCTGAATACCCTTCACTGGAGGAGACAACAAAGGGTTAAACTAGGGTCATTTCAGTGAAATAATAATTTGGAGGTTAATAAGACAACTAAGTAACACTGCCTCTGTGTTTGAGTAATCAACTCGTCATCAAGATTTGATTATTTGAATCAGCTGTGTAGTGCTTGGTCAAAAACCAAAACGTTCACCCCTTGGGGTCCCCAGGACTGAGTTGAGGATACGGTGGCCTAGCCACTCATGGTTAAATGATTCAATTTCGCCATCATGTGGCTAATAGGCAGAAATACAAGAAACAAGAGCAGAGTGGAAATAGTTATGAATCAATGTGTTATTAGTTGATCAAATAATCAATGTATTTGTCTTAAATGTTGATCTTATTTACAACATGATGCTTATACTGTATTGACACTAAAACACACTGTAAAAACTGCAAAGGTAAACATGTATTTAACATATATAAAATATGTAATAATGAAAAATGTGATGACAAAACAAGTGATATCATGACACAGAACAATATAGCATTATGTAATATACAATTATAATTAAGATACAATTTTAAAAACTGCAAATGTTTAAATGTATGTAATGTACTGATTACATTTAAAAAATAAAAAATAAATATATCGTATTACATAATATTAAATATAAAATGTGGAATAATGTCTGACAGCAATACAAAGTTAAACATCATTAAACACATCAGGAGAAACTATATTAGAAAGCTTTTATCAATATTATCCATAATAGTTGCAGAGGAAAGTAAGACTATTAATGTTATAAATCCCTAAATGGCAAAATTCAATAGAAAAATATCAGAAATATAATCTTAAACTATGTCTAGTAAACAGATTAGTAAACAAGAAAAAATATGGAAATGAAAAATCCCCTTGAAAAAAAAAGCAGAAGCATAACCCATCCCATTTATCATCAATATACATAATTATCATAATAATAAAATCTAAAATATATTCCAGCATTTACTCAAAAGATAAAGTTCATGGTCTAGAAAACCATCTAGATATGATAGCAAGAGAATAGAGGTGTGAGGCCCATTTTGGGATTGGAACTGTAGCTCTTCAGTCCATGTTCTGTGGTGGTTCTCTTCAGTCCATGTTCTGTGGTGGTTCTCTTCAGTCCAGGTTTTGTGGTGGTTCTCTTCAGTCCATGTTCTGTGGTGTTTCTCTTCAGTCCAGGTTCTGTGGTGATTCTCTTCAGTGCAGGTTCTGTGGTGGTTCTCTTCAGTCCAGGTTATGTGGTGGTTCTCTTCAGTCCAGGTTCTGTGGTGATTTTCTTCAGTCCAGGTTCTGTGGTGGTTCTCTTCAGTCCATGTTCTGTGGTGGTTCTCTTCAGTCCATGTTCTGTGGTGGTTCTCTTCAGTCGATGTTCTGTGGTGGTTCTCTTCAGTCCATGTTCTGTGGTGGTTCTCTTCAGTCCATGTTCTGTGGTGGTTATCTTCAGTGCAGGTTCTGTGGTGGTTCTCTTCAGTCCAGGTTCTGTGGTGGTTCTCTTCAGTCCATGTTCTGTGGTGGTTCTCTTCAGTCCATGTTCTGTGGTGGTTATCTTCAGTGCAGGTTCTGTGGTGGTTCTCTTCAGTCCAGGTTCTGTGGTGGTTATCTTCAGTGCAGGTTCTGTGGTGGTTCTCTTCAGTCCAGGTTCTGTGGTGGTTCTCTTCAGTCCATGTTCTGTGGTGGTTCTCTTCAGTCCATGTTCTGTGGTGGTTATCTTCAGTGCAGGTTCTGTGGTGGTTCTCTTCAGTCCAGGTTCTGTGGTGGTTCTCTTCAGTGGGAGGGTCCCCTCACATTCTGAAAGAAGACATACTGAACTAGCAATTTACACTCCCACTAAAATGTTTATGGACACACACACACACACACACACACACACACACACACACACACACACACACACACACACACACACACACACACACACACACACACACACACACACACTTACTGCCAGGGTGTCATACTCTGGTGACCTGGTCTTCATGTTCAGAGGTGAGTACATGTCACTTCTGGGGTCACTGGTAGGGTCAGGATGGACACTCTGTGGACAGAAAGAGGGAGAGAGAGAGAAATATATAGAGCGAGAGGGAGGGAGAGAGAGAGGGAGAGAAAGATATAGAGAAAGAGAGAGTGGGAGAAAAGGAGAGAGAGGGAGAGAGAGAGGAAATGCATGTGTTCATTGAAACACTAGTCTTTCCATAATTTTCTCTAAACACATTCAAGTATAAAACACAAACACACTCACAAACAATCAACATGAATGATAAGAGACTTACTGCCAGAGTGTCATAGTCAGGGGACATGGTCCTCATGTTCAGACCTGTGTACGTGTCACTGTTACAGTCAGGACGGACACTCTGTGGAGAGAGAGAGAGAGAGAGAGAGAGAGAGGAAGCAATAAAAAATAGTATGAAAGAGAATGTCGTGACACAGTAAATGAATGAAAATGGAGTTGTAACTCAGGGTTTCCCAAACTCAGAGCTGTTGACCCCCCTGGTTGCACGTTTTGTTTTTTGCCATAGCACTACACGGGGGGGGGGGGGGGGGGGGGGGGGGGGGGGGGGGGGGGGGGGGGGGGGGGGGGGGGGGGGGGGTCCTGGTGTAACTGATAACTGATAGAATCACCTGTGTGTCTGTTGTGGCATCACTTCCTCCTGTGGATCTCCTGTAAAGAGGGATTGAATGAGTTCTGCTCTCTACTGACCTCTAGTGGAAGTTGATATGTCACTAATACAGTTTAGCAGTTAAGGGCGTTGGGCCAATAAATACATTTATGAATGAATGAAGTTAATAACAAATCAGAGGTCAAAGGTGAAAGAATAATACAAATATCAATGTTCCCTTCTTCACTTACCTGAACCACATGAGTCCAGAGAGACAGAGGATGAGAACCAGAACAACCACTATGATTCCTACAGCTGCAGTCATAACTGAGGACTGTTTCCCTAAAAGAGCAAATGGATGATATGAGAACATGTTATTATGAAGTGAAAATGAATATACAGCAATACAGGACATTAATGCAATACTTGTATGTAGAAGCCTATGTATTGTTATAAACCAAAGTGTAATGAGGCAAACTAGAAGAAGATTACCTTGAGACATAATTTCTTATTGAACATCATTTTGTATTGAAGTATTGAAGATGTAACTTTACCTGCTACAATGATCATCAGAGCTGTAGAGTTCATAGATCCTCTTCCATTCTGGGCCTCACAGTAGTATTCTCCTCTGTCCTCAGAGCCGATGTTAGTGATGCTGTAACTCTGTCCTGATGCTTTTGGTGAGGTTACGTTCTTCTTGTACCAGGTGTACTTGTCCACAGGTGGGTTGGCATCACTGCTGCAGGTCAGAGTCACTGAACTGCCCTCCACTATTCCACCAGAGGGACTGACTGACACTGAGGTGTTCCTTGGTCCATCTGATGTAAAAGACAGTGGATTTTAAAATAGTACAAATTAGATCAGGTAAAAATATTACACAAAATTTCCACAAATGTACTTTTCCACACAATGACTTTTAGATCCATCCTCTTATTGAAGATGATCAATTCAAGTATCATGTGGAGCCAATATCTGTCACTACAATATTAATATACCAAACTAAAGGTCTCCCGGGTGGAGCAGTGGTCTAGGGCACTGCATCCCAGTGCCAGCTGCGCCACCAGAGTCTCTGGGTTCGCGCCCAGGCTCTGTTGCAACCGGGAGGTCCGTGGGGCGACGCACAATTGGCATAGCGTCGTCCGGGTTAGGGAGGGTTTGGCCGGTAGGGATATCCTTGTCTCAGTATGTGAAATGTAATAAAATGTATGCACTCTACTGTAAGTCGCTCTGGATAAGAGCGTCTGCTAAATGACTAAAATGTAAATGTAAAGATTCAAACCCCTTGTACTTACATGTGACAGTGAGAGTCTCTTCAGCAGAGGGGAGATCCTCATGGCCTTCTACAGCACAGGAGTATCTGCCTGTATCCTCACTGCTGACTGAGAACAGGATATAGACAGGAGAGGAGGTGTTGCTGTTTGGTATAGGCTGTCCATTCTTATACCAACTGTAGGCTGTGATGGGGTCCAGTGTACATTTGGTTCTACATGTCAGTGTGACATTCTCCCTCTCTGACACAGATGAAGGATCCATCTCCAACACAACATCTAGAGTAAAATGAAACAAATCATTATTATCCTCCTATATATGTCCTCTTATGTGAAATACTACATTTGATATTTTTCCGTCACAAACCACAATTATGTCTGTATGACTGCCCTGAATAAGGTAATTACAGTAATAGATGTGAGATGAGTGACAGATTACCTGTGACAGTCAGGGAGACAGGTGAGCCAGAAAACCTTCCTCCAGATGTTATCAATCTGAACCTGTACACAGCAGAGTCACTCAATCTCAGGTCTGTGATTCTCAGGGTAGAGTCACTCTTCTTATCCCCAAGGTACTTTATATGACCCTCATACCCTGGCACTGAGCTCAGATCTTCAGTGTCCCTACCAGACCATTTAGTAAACCAGAAAGCTTTTTTGATCTCATGATAACTGGGATATGTGTAAGAGCAGGATATGTTCACTGTTGACCCCTTCAAGACACAGATACTCTGATGGGTGTAAGTCACACTCCAACACTTCTGACCTGAAAGACAAGACAATAGAACACCTTATATAAATCTTTACACCTTTAATTAATATCAGTTTAACAGTTTACATTTGTGACAACCATCATTATTAAATAATAATCAATATTCATTGATTAATTGATAAAGGTCTCACGACCTGAACAAAATTGTGTTTATTTGAAATGTGTATAAAAAAGTCGACACTTACACACTGCAGGAGAGTGGAGATACTCATGGCCTTTTACAGCACAGGAGTAGCTGTCTTCATAGTTACTGGAGACTGGGTCTCTGTACTGGGGAGAGGTGCTCTCATCTAGATGTTGTCCGTTCTTGTACCAGATGTAGGTGGGGTTGTCAGTCAGAGTACAGGTGGTGCTACAGGTCAGTGTCTTATCCTGATGTCCATCAGTCACCTTCACCTGAAGACCTGGAGAATAAACAATATCACTGTCAATCCCTTTATCACTGACTTATCACTCTAATACAAAGATGGAAGAAATCCTATGTTATACAGATGTAAATACAAAGAAAGACAATTTTCCTGAACTAATTGGAATCCAACAGTTTAACTATATTGAATGTAACTCTACCTGTTACAGACAGAGTGACTCCAGGACTGCCAGTATATGTCCCTCCTTCCTGATCTGTTAATAATCTGAACCAGTACGTAGCTGAGTCTCTCTCTCTCAGGTCTGTGATTCTCAGGGTGCAGTCTTTCTCCTTAACCCCATGATACTCCAGACGACCTGTATACTCTGGGTCCAGACCCAGATCTTCAGGTTCTACACCAGTCCCCCATTTTAGTGAACCAAAGGGTTGTTGTGACTTTATGACCAATGGGATATGTGTAAGAACAGGTCAGCTTCACTGTTGACCCCTTCAAGGTACAGATACTCTGAGTGGTGTAAGTCACACTCCAGCCATCCTGACCCAGTACTACTGAAACACACAGTGACACATCACTACATTTATTAAAAGAAAGTTATTCCAAAATGGCTTTAAAACCTGTTGAGGATAGAGGGCGCTATTTACACTTTGGGGGAAAATCGTGCCCAATTTAAACGGCCTCATACTCTATTCTTGCTCGTACAATATGCATATTAGTATTACTATTGG